>NC_050068.2:95331872-95634684 GCF_009764565.3 Dermochelys coriacea | reverse complement strand
GCCAAGCGCTACTATATAACCGCATTTGCTCCAACCCCTCAGACAGAGAAAAACACCTACAAGATCTCTATCATGCATTCCTACAACTACAATACCCACCTGCTGAAGTGAAGAAACAGATTGACAGAGCCAGAAGAGTACCCAGAAGTCACCTACTACAGGACAGGCCCAACAAAGAAAAGAACAGAACGCCACTAGCCATCACCTTCAGCCCCCAACTAAAACCTCTCCAACGCATCAAGGATCTACAACCTATCCTGAAGGACGAGCCATCACTCTCACAGATCTTGGGAGACAGACCAGTCCTTGCTTACAGACAGCCCCCCAATCTGAAGCAAATACTCACCAGCAACCACACACCACACAACAGAACCACTAACCCAGGAACCTATCCTTGCAACAAAGCCCGTTGCCAACTCTGTCCACATATCTATTCAGGGGATACCATCATAGGGCCTAATCACATCAGCCACACTATCAGAGGCTCGTTCACCTGCGCATCTACCAATGTGATATATGCCATCATGTGCCAGCAATGCCCCTCTGCCATGTACATTGGCCAAACTGGACAGTCTCTACGTAAAAGAATGAATGGACACAAATCAGACGTCAAGAATTATAACATTCAAAAACCAGTTGGAGAACACTTCAATCTCTCTGGTCACTCGATCACAGACCTAAGAGTGGCTATCCTTCAACAAAAAAGCTTCAAAAACAGACTCCAACGAGAGACTGCTGAATTGGAATTAATTTGCAAACTGGATACAATTAACTTAGGCTTGAATAGAGACTGGGAATGGATGAGTCATTACACAAAGTAAAACTATTTCCCCATGGTATTTCTCCCTCCCACCCCACCCCCCACTGTTCCTCTGATATTCTTGTTAACTGCTGGAATTAGCCTACCTGCTTGTCACCATGAAAGGTTTTCCTCCTTCCCCCCCTGCTGTTGGTGATGGCTTATCTTAAGTGATTACTCTCCTTACAGTGTGTATGATAAACCCATTGTTTCATGTTCTCTCTGTGTGTGTGTGTGTGTGTGTGTGTGTGTGTGTGTGTGTGTGTATAAATCTCTCCTCTGTTTTTTCCACCAAATGCATCCGATGAAGTGAGGTGTAGCTCACGAAAGCTTATGCTCTAATTTGTTAGTCTCCAAGGTGCCACAGGTACTCCTTTTCTTTTTTTAAGAATTATTGTATTTTCATGAATGAACTCAGAATTCTGATAACTGTGCAGATCACACGTAGCTAAAAGGGACTGATCTATTTTCCTAATTTAGTTTTTTGTTCAGCCTACTTCATTAAAATGTCGTTAGTGCTGTTTGTAATCCTAATGAAACTTTACAAATTCAGCAGACTCTTGGGTAGTAGAATAAATGTATAGGATGCATTTTAATGTTATTTTTTGGAGGAAAATAGGTTTTAATATTTTATTTTTCTCTTTCCCCCTTTCTGACTCCATCCCCTGGCTTCAGTCTCATGACATGGGGACACAGATCTAGTTTGCCAGGTATGGGGGACTGGCAGCTTGGAAGATAATTTTTTTCTACTCTAGAAGAGAGATCCAGATTCTAGATGTGCTGGAGGCACTTGATGAAAGGAGGATGCTGGGATCTTTTGGCTGTAGCAACAGCCCCTTTTTTGTACATGGGTAGGCAGAGAGGAGGAAGGCTGGAGAGAAGGGTCCTAAAAGAGATTGGAGCCAAGAGTGGAAATTGTTGAGAAGCAGAGACATCGCTCAGTGGATCTAGCCACGGGAAACCGCTCAGCATTCCTCCTCGCAGCAACTGCCTGGCCTCCCCTAGGGGAGTGGAGGAGAAAGCAGCAGACTCTCACCATGTCAATCACCTTTGGAGTTGTCAGCCCCAGTTCTGGGCCAACAGGATCAGCCTCTTACATCACGGAGCTGCAGCTGGAAAGAAAGGCCATTGACAGGGAAATAGAAAGAAAAAATATTTTAAAACAACAACACTGTCCCTGCACCAAGTTTAAAAAATAATCCCCAGACCGCAGTAATTATTGTTTTACTCCCCAGGAGTTTTTGGGGTGTAAGAAGTTTCATTAGGAGATAAGATCACTCTTCACACACAGGGTTATTCAGTCAGAAATGTGCCAGTTTCTGGAAGATAAAGCTTATTTGCCATGAATACACAGGAAAAGACCCATTCCTCACCAGTGATTACCCATACATAATGGGTATCACATGTAGCATAGGAAAATTCAACATTAGTAATAGTGGCCTTCAGTAAACATTGCAAAATTCCACAGACAGGAAAAAGCTTAAAATTGATGGTGCTGTACTACAATGACACCACTAAGCAGTCCTTCAGCTTTTTAGTCTTCCACCAACCTAAAAGTTAATATAGCAAATCACTCTAGAGGCAGTTTGTTCCTGCAATCTAAGGGTTTGTGACCCACATAGAAAGACTCATAAACCTATAATAGAACAAAGAAACAAAAATAAATGAAAATGTAGCTCTGCTGTCAGGATCCCCAACGGACTTCACCCAGAGGGATTAGTGCAGAGGTTGTCTCTCACTAATGTTCGTGAAATGTGTGACAACACTTCATCTGTTTCTGCAGCTATAAGACTATCTTTATTATTAGTATTAAAATCACAATACTTAATACTTAACAGTTACTATACTATTACTAAAAAAGAAAAGGAGTACTTGTGGCACCTTAGAGACTAACGCATTTATTTGAGCATAAGCTTTCGTGAGCTACAGCTCACTTCATCGGATGCATTTGGTGGAAAAAACAATGCATTTTCCACCAAATGAATCCGATGAAGTGAGCTATAGCTCACGAAAGCTTATGCTCAAATAAATGCGTTAGTCTCTAAGGTGCCACAAGTACTCCTTTTCTTTTTGCAAATACAGATTAACTCGGCTGCTACTCTGAAACCTATACTATTACTGTAATGTAACAGCAACTTCATTAATGGATGCGGTGAAATAATCCTGGAGACAGTCATAGACTAGCATTATTATTATAAGATGACAATTTCCTGGTGGTATTTTTCCTGTCCGAAACACTATGTGCCGAGTGTCATTTTTCCCTTATTTTTTATGGCATGTTTCTCTTTCATCTTCACTTTGTTTCTTTCTGCATTTTTTTACAATGTAAAGCAACGAACAATAGTTTTAGGACATGAGGAATGCAATTTTACATTATAGTTCCCTAATTTTTTTCATATTTAATTGTAATTGTTAGTACTTTTTATGAAGGCAAAAAGCACTATGGATTTTACATGTTCCAAACACTTCCATATTCTGCTCTCACTGAAATCAAATGTCACCGACTCCAACTAGAGCAGGATCAAGCTCTAGATAAACAATATTTAAAATAGCTCCAATGCAGTGGACCCAACTCCACTTCCATTAAAATCAATGGAAGGACTGCCACTGACTTTAACAGGAGTTGGAATAGATCAGGGGTTCTCAAACTGTGGGTTGGGACCCCAAAGTGGGTGGAACCCCATTTTAATGGGGTCGCAAGGCTGGTGTTCACTCTGGGCCCCAGAAAATCTGAAGCCTATGCCCCACCATCCAGGGCTGAAGCCTGCCCCACTGCCCAGGGCTAAGGCTAAGCCTCCGCTGAGAGCAGAAGCCCTGGAGGTTTAGATTTGGCCCCCCCGCCTGGGGTGGCAGGGCTTGGGTGGGCTCAGTCTTAGGTCCCCCCTCCTGGGGTTGTGTAGTAATTTTTGTTGTCAGAAGGGGGTCATGGTGCAATTAAGTTTGGGAACCGCTGAAATTGACCCTATGTCTTCGTATCATCTGATCCCATCGATATGGTTGGACATCATACTTACTGCCTAGGAGAGACAGGGGCTTGGATAAAAGCTAGCTGCTGAGACTCAATTTCACAGAACACTTATGTGATGGTTATAGGTTGAGGAAAGCAACTGTAAAAATAGCAATGATTGTACAAACTCCCCTCATTGAAGAGCTTAGCCATTTGTTTGTAAGGCCTATTCCACACTAGAAAAGGTTTGCCCTTCTAGTGCAGATGCAGCTTCTATGAGTTAAAGAGTGTTTTTGCCAGTATAAAACTTGTACTAGTTTCCCGAATGAAGTAAGTTATATCAGCAAAACATTTTTTTCCGGTATAACTGTTTCTACACTAGGGCATTTACCAGTATAGAAGTGTCATAAAAACCTCACACCCCTAACCAATATTGTTGTAATGGCAACAGTTTCTAGTGTAGACTTGGCCTAAGGTTTACAATCTGATGGCCTTATTGTATTCACTGCTGTGTCATAAGAACATAAGATTGCCATACTGGGTCTGACCATGGTCAGTCTTGTCTGTCTCTCACAGTGGCCCATACCAGAGCTTCAGGGAAAATGTACAGAACAGGGCAATTATGGAGTGATCCATCCCTGTCTTCCACTCCCAGGCTTCAGTAGTCAGAGGTGTAAGGTCTCCCAGAGTGTGTGGTAGTGTCCTTGACCATCTTGACTAATAGCCATTGATGGAACTCTTCCATGAACTCATCTAGTTATTTTTTTGAACAGTTATAATTTTGGCCATCACAACTTCCCCAGGCAATGTGTTCCACACGTTAATTGTGTATTGTGTGAAAAATAGTTTGTATTAAACCTCATTTGTATTAAACCTGCTGCATATTAAATTTCATTTGGTTTGTATTATATTAAATTCCCTGGGTTTTATATTGTATGAAAGGGTAAATGTCCAATATTAGGGCATTGTTCCATTTTAAATTATACAAGAATAGTTAAAATGGCACACCCTTTTTGAGTAGGCAAAGCCTATTTGCTCCAGCCCAGGACACTGGTCTCTAGAGTCTGTCAATTATACCAGACAGTAGTGAGATGTAACTTCAATGCACTTTCCAGTGCACAAGATTGATTTTATTTACAATCTTCTGGGTTACTAATTCAGTACATCAATTATTTCATTGATTGTGAACTAGAACAATGTTCATTATCTCCACTACAGATTCATTTGGCTTATTGAGTTTCAGTAAAATTAATCTGGGGTAATATCTAAATTCTGGATAGCGTATACATTTGATAAAAGCAGAATGAAGTACCTTCTCCTAACTGATATGCTGACTACACAGAAACTTGGCAGTGGCAATCCTTACTCTACAAGTAGGAAAAGATTGAGTAGAGTAAGAGTAAGTTTAAGAGATAATGAAGAAAGTTATATGTTCAAAAAGGATAAATCTGTACTTAAGTACACCGTACAAAAAAGGACTCTTAAAAACATGTCATATTAACTAGACAAGGAAAATTTACAATCTCACGTTGAGGTAACCAAGTGGTCAACCCAAGTGTTGTCTTAGATTCAGGGTCCCAGTAATGGGCAAGTGGAAGCAAGCTGTATTTTGCTGTCCTTTCATTACTAACACGGAAAAGTTGATATATAGCCCTCCAGCACTTAAATGTTCTTGGAGGGAGTGAGAATCTGTTTATCCTCACAGTAAACATTACAAGCTATGTTTAAGATATCAGCTAGAGGAGAATGAAATTCCAAATTAATGAAAATTGCTAAGCTCCTCAACATACTGCCTGTAGAATAACTAAAGACAACATGCATGTGATAGCATTTCACATGGGGACAGTGCCTTTTATTCCAACAGATCTAAAACCATTTTACAAACAGGAATTGCTTCACCCACTTCTGAATGCACCTTCCTCTAAAGCCATTGGTTTAAAAGTGCATAGTAACAATACACAAGAGTTTGGGATAAGAAGCAAAGACTGGGTCAAATTTATTTCTTTTCTAACTTAATAGCATTAGAGAAGAGATTAATTTGGACAGCTGTATCAAACTGAAATTGCAGTCGGACTTTGGGTAGACGGGAGGTAATTATCCAGACTGAAATCTGACCAGGACATAAGGATAAACACATTCCTACTTTTGTGAAAAGTGCTATGAGATCTTTACTGACATCTACTAGTAAGCATGGAACTCTCTTTTTACATTAGCTGTGAAAGAAAGAATAGTGATGGGCTCTGATGGAAGAATGCCACTTACTGAGCATGTTGGCTTTCCTATGAAGGTTTCCCAAAAGCACTGCCCAGGCCCAACTCTGTTTAGCTTCTATCCTATTCTTTATAGGTTCTTCTAGCTTGCGAGTTCTGACAAGATCACAGCCAGAGGTGACATCTCATAACTGCAGGGTACAGATAATTATTTTCACAATTAGCCTTTCCAGGTTTAAATGTAAAATAATTGAAAAGCAAAGTAAATACTATACTATAAACACATCTAGCCTGCTGCATAGACCTTTACTGATTACTCAAATTCTCACTTCCTCTGTGGAGGCAGAGGGTAAGGGCCTAAAAATTAACTATATGGTTTTTCAGAGTTGAGCCCACAAATGTGAAAAAAATATATCAGAATGTTACAAGAAAATTGGAAAATGAGATCTAAGCAAGCAGAGTTGCTGCAAAGCTATCATATTTTGTTCATGCCTTAATACCAGCTTAACTATATCCTGGTAATCCTTGGAGTATGTAGCAAAATTCTCATTGTCACTGTGACATCTGCTATCGACAAACAGAAATTATATGCTCCAGAATTCTCTGCTGGTAAATTTAGTCTATAGATCTCCATATCTGCTTGAGTTTCAGTACCGCTGAACCAGGAGAAATGGGCTTTTCCTGTTTCATGTGGATAGCCAGCAGTGTTACTGAGATCTCAGATACTTTGCCCAGACAGCAAAGCCAGGTTTCTGAACGACGCATCTTAAGAGCATAATCTTTCATGCTGCTTAGTCACCAAGCTGACTACTGTTTCCCTCCCCCATCATAAATCAACCAACCTATGACCAGTTTTGATGTCATGCAATCCACTCCAGGAGGTATCAAACACAGTTGCACAGACAATATCTATTTTCACTTTCCAGCTTATTAATATGGAAACCTACTGCAGACTGCTCATTGCATTTAAATGTTTGCTGCTATGTAGATAATTTTTTAGATGTCTCATGGCATTTGTTCTCAACCAGGCTCAATACCACAAATAAAAATGGGATTTTTAAAAAAGCTGTTTCTGCCCCCCCCCCAGATACAGGCTGGAATACTTACACTGTAACCCCAATAAGCAACTCTTTATTCTCAAGGGGCAGCACAGATCAAGACTGTCACAAATCAATACAACTGATATGATTTAATTTTTTACTATTTTGGCATTCCTACTTCAAAGATAGTGAAGAGCAAGTTCTGTGCGTTTGTTTGGCTGGGCTCACTACACTATTGAGAAGACACCGAACTGATCAATAGCAAAGATGCAGTGTTGTAAAATCCTGTGGCTGGACTTCCCAAAACTCTATTAAGACTTCTGTGTTCTGTTCTTTTAAAGGATTGGGAGATTGGAACTATAAGGATGTGGCCAGCCTAAAGATCAAGAAATGTAAAAAGTTAATGCTCAGATACATCATAGAAATTCACTTCTTGATATCTCATAGTCATAATAAATAATAGCCATAACAGATAGAGCTGGCTGGAAAATGGAAATCCTTTCCCATGAAAAATTTCACATTTTTGGTGCACAGGGGAGGCTAGTGGCAGGGTAGTGGGAAGCCAGTGTGCTCAACTTCCTACAATCTGCTGGCAGACAGAAAGTGAAATTGACAAGAGACTACCAGATGGGCAGGCAGGGAATTGTCATTTTGATTTCCCTGATGGAAAAATCAATTTTGGTCCCAAAACTGAAATTTTCCCATGGAAAAGAGCCCTTTCTGTCAGAAAAATCATTCAGGTGGAAAATTCACAGCCACCTGTCTTTATATAGCAACTTCCATCTGAGAATCCCCGCTATAAAATTTGTGATTATTAACAACCCCATTTTAGAGGCAGAGAAAGAGAGGGCATAGAGAGTCCATTGTATCATTTATTCTGACTTCTTCAGGCCATTCATTTTTACCCAGTTACCTCTGTAATGAGCCTCATAATTGTGTTTGACTAAAGCATATTTTCCTGAAAGGCATCTTCTAATCTTTATCTGAAGACATCAACGGATGGGGAATCTACCACTTTCCTCGGTAGTTTGTTCCAGTGGCTAGTCATCTTCTGTTAAAAATGTGTGCCTTGTTTCTAACTTGAATTTGTTTAGTTTCAGCTTCCAGTCATTGGTTCTTTTTATGCCTTTCTGTTGGTAGAATCAAGAGCCCTTAGTATTTTCTCCCCACGAAAGTACTTAAATACTGTAATCAAGTCTCCTCTCAAACTTCGTTTGATAAACTGAAGAGATTGAGGTCTTACTATAAAGTATTTTCTCCAACTCTTGAATAATTTTTGTGGCTCTTTTCTGCACCATCTCCAATTATCCAACATCCTTTTAAAAATGTGGGCACAGTATTTCGGTATCAGTCTCATCAATGCCATTCTCAGAGGTGAAATCTCCCTACTCTTACTCACTACTCTACCCCTTCTATATCCAAAGATCTCATTATCCCCTTTTTGCCAAAGCATCGCACAAGGAACTCATGTTCAGCTGCTTGTTCACTATGCCCCCTAAATCCTCTTCAGAGGCACTGCTTTCCAGGACACAATGCCCCATTCTGGATGCCCTGTTCCTATATGTATAAGTTTGCATCTTGCATCTTATTAGAGTTTGGCACCTAAAGTTTGGCTTTCTAAAGATTTTATCTGCACTGAGAATGCTCCAACCCAGGGCTGCAGATGCTGAACAGAACTTTCCTTGTAGTTGATCCTCCCAGTTGCCAGGGCAGCTGTGAAGATGGGCACTGGAATAGAGAGAAGGTAGATTCTCTCTCCTGCTCTCACTCAGACAGCATGAAAGAGAATGAAGCAGCCTCTCTAGAATGCAGAAGGTTGAGAAGCAGAGGGGAAAGACTGGAAGGATGGGGGAAGGGACAGGCTAGTTTTAAACACTCTTAAAAATGTTACTAAAATTGTTTCTATAAAATAGGGCATATTACATACACACACACACACACACACACAAAATATGCATGAGTCTGTGGGATAAAGGCATGGTATTGGCATGAGTTTAGTATAACCTTCATAAAATTTACGTGTCTCTTTACCAGTCAGGAGTAATGCAGTCATTATCCAAACTCAAGTCAACAAAACCTTTATGCCATACATCACTTTGTCTGCATACAGACACATGTATATATGTATGTGAATCTATCATGTGCATGTTCATGTGTACCGAGTTAAGTGCTCTGTAAGTACAGATTTTTATAGCAAAATAAGCTACTACATCATGTTGAAAATCTAAACAGAACATGCCATCTCTCAAGAATTTCTATCCAACTATTTGCCCATACAATACAAACATATTCTAGGAACAGGCTATAAAACACCTACAATTAATTATAGGTGATCTCAAGTTTAATTTTCATTGCCTTAAGTCTTTAGGATTCCATGCAAGTTTTCAGCCAATTACAAAAAACATATGCACAGTGTTAAACAAAAAGAGCAAGAAAATGAGCCACTCCACATTTACTGCCTGTTCCTTCAAGGCCGTGCATAACTTTGTCCCTTGCAATTTCTCCACATATCTTCTCATCGTGTCTCTCTTTCTACTGTGCTGACACCAACCCTGATGCCAGGTTGTCTGTGATTTCTAACCTTTACGTGCAGCAGTTCAAAAACCTCTCCTTTATCAACATAAAAATGTTGCTGAAATTCTACTCTGGCTAATGAGGAGTAATGTAACTGACTTCAATGTAATTATTCCAAATTTATACCAATGTAAGTGAGAATAGAATTTGGATATATGATCAAATGTTTGACTGATTTGTATGGAAACAATGGTTTAAGTATCAACAACTTTAATTTTCAGCTTTACAGCTGTATTTTTGTTACAGTAAAAAAATAATCAACCTTCTCTTCTTATGGATTTTTCAGGCTAGATAGTAGCAACCAATCTATATTGCTATGGAGAAGCTTACAATATGACAGCTGTCACAGTTCAGGTAAACTGCACCTGCATTCCTCCTTTGTGGTAATCCCCTTTAAATGCCTCACTTGGAGTGAATGGCTCAGGAGGAGAAAATTATCAGTATATTTATATAACGCAAATTTCAGGTTCTAGGAATAAAACAAATACAAATATACCAACTCTAGATGCTTGTTTGTATCTATATATCTTAGCTCAAACAATGATATCAATAATTTGCCAGGTAATCTGAATATGATCCAATGCCCATTGAAGTCCATAGGGGTCTTTCCAGGGACTTCAATAGGCTTTGGATCAGGTCCTTAATTACTAATAAGTCCAAATAAATGTAGCCATTTAAAGAAAGAAAATGTTAACAGAATAGATTTTAAATGGCTGAGCTACTTAAATTTGTTGTAACCTGAGGGAGGAAAACATGTAATACTTTATCAACAAAACAAAATTTTCATTATAAGTAGCTGCTATTCCTGAGTCTCACAAAAAAAAACACAATTTTGTTCTTTCTTGGCCAGATGTGCAAGAGAAAAAACCAACAACGATTATTCCTAGAGTTGTCCTGAATCAGTGGACAATGCTGGTACAGAAACAAGCATGTTGTGGCATGATAGGAGTAGGTGGCAATTAAATTGATATGTTTATTCCTATTAAACAAAATCAGCCAGGTCAGTTTCAGCTCAATTCTAAACAGAGAGGAGAAAAAAAAAATCAATGTTTGTCAAATGGAACAGGACAAAATCCATGGAGGGAAATGAATGTTCATGTTTCCCAGAGTACTATAGACAATTGGGAGACAGAAAGGCATTAAATACTGTTCTAAAAATTGACTCAGCACTGGCCATTTACCTAATCTATTATGTGCACTTGCCTTTTATTTTTCCAAGCTCAAGGCTCTCATATTTATGTGCTACTCCTGGATCTCGTTCACTAGAAGTGGAAAGCTCTTTCACAGGCAGTTAGGATTGCCTATATTAAACCCAATAAAGTTGTCAATAAGTTTCTGTTAAGATCTGGACAAAGCTTCAGGCACATTTCATCGGCTCATAACTTTCTGTTGTGCTGTGGGAAATTATAAAAAATAATAAAATAAACTACGATACTAGTTTGCTTATTTAGTGTCTTCCAATGAAGGGTCTCAAATGGCTTTTGAATATTTATGAATTCAAACTCCCAACACCCTTGGAAAACAGGTAAGCACTATTATTTCCATTTTCCTTTGAGCAAACCAAGGCACAGAAAGGTTAAGTTGCAGTATTCAGTACTTTCCAAAGGTCTGTGGCAGAGATGGAAATAGAACCTATATCTTTGCTTCCAGTCATGTACTTAACAGTAAAATTGGAACTAGGCAAGGAGTGAAAACATTTATTCCTGATCACAGTCACTAATTTCAACTCACTTTTTTTCCCCTTCTTTTCTGCAAACATTTGTGTGACCAATGTTTACTTACACAAATTTCAGTGGAAGAGCTTTTTACTCATGCACAAATAAGGATATTGGTACCAGGAATGCTTGCCCAGCCACATCATATGCACACACAATTACCTGGTAGGAATATGACAAGAGAAAAGAAATAAATATTAAAGTCTATCATAATAAACCCACTGAATATATTTCTCTTTCCCTTAGTCAGGAAGGAATCTAATTGTTTTTAAAGCTAGGTCCTAGGACAGGACAGGTTAAGTATCTTTACATTTCCCAGGTTTGCTCATCTCTTACTATACTGCTCTCCCTAAAGCTATTTCCACCATCTCCCTGAAAGAATGGGTGCCCAAATGATTTATCCACTGCTTTTATTGGTGAAGGCAAGACCATCTAATCAGAGAACGGAAACCATACTATGCAAGCCAAGCAGCCAGTCACAAATACTACATGCCAAATTCAGAATAATAAATACTGAAGGATTACGTGCTATGAACAGTTAATAACATGGTTTATGTTTAAAAACAACCTATGGAACTAACAAGGCTTGGGCTTATCAGCACTGTCATCACTGCTTGTATGTTGTATCCCTTTCCCGCTCCCTTCATAGGGCTTAGGCCTTTTTATATTTTAAAATATTCAGGGTATAGACTGTCTTTCTCTGTGTTTGGAAGGTGCCTAGAAAGCTTTGGATACTACCGCAGTTTAAATAATAAAAAGATATCTAATAATCAGACTAGACATATCAATTTGTCAACCTCCTATACGCATCTCGGTGAACCCTTGCATGAAAACGGATTACCTTTAAAATGAAAAAAAAATATAGTTGAAAAATAATTTTTTCCTTTTTATTTGTCAAGCAGGAAGAGAAGGAAAAATGCTGATCAATTGCTTACTGCACAAAGAGCACATAAAACTAGACAATTCTGGGAGCATTCCAGCTCCACAAATATTTTTTGCATGTATGAAATTTGGGCTGATAAAAAAAATGACAGACAGAATGCAATAGGAGCATCCTGGTTTTCTCTGGGTGATTAGGAGAAGCTCCCCACAGTATAGGAAAACAGCCCCACCCTTTTAACTCTAGAGTACACTCAACAGTGAAAATTAATCTTGGAAGCAGAGGATGCTCAAGAGAAGATTCACTTGTTGTAGCTTTTTTATATTCCTTTAGAGACAAATGTTATTTTTCGTATACTGAAAGTGTACATGCCATTATTTAGCCATGGTATTCCAGAGTGTCTCTCCCTTGTGTAGCGTTTCTTCTTCTCTGAAGGAATCTGCCCTCAGAGAGATACTAGTGTCAAACATTTATTCAGCCACCTCTGGGACATTCTCTTTGATTGGAAGACTGTACAGAATCAGAGAAAGATCACAGTATACAATTTTGAACAAAGATTGTTGACTATCAGACAAAATAAACTTGTTCAAATTCAGCTAAGTTATTTCACTGTTAGCTAATTAGTTTGGATCAATTGTTCATCTCAAAAAGAAAAGGAGTACTTGTGGCACCTTAGAGACTAACAAATTGATTAGAGCATAAGCTTTCGTGAGCTACAGCTCACTTCATCGGATGCATTTGGTGGAAAAAACAGAGGAGAGATTTATATACACACACAGAGAACATGAAACAATGGGTTTATCATACACACTGTAAGGAGAGTGATCACTTAAGATAAGCCATCACCAACAGCAGGGGGGGGAAGGAGGAAAACCTTTCATGGTGACAAGTAGGTAGGCTAATTCCAGCAGTTAACAAGAATATCAGAGGAACAGTGGGGGGTGGGGTGGGAGGGAGAAATACCATGGGGAAATAGTTTTACTTTGTGTAATGACTCATCCATTCCCAGTCTCTATTCAAGCCTAAGTTAATTGTATCCAGTTTGCAAATTAATTCCAATTCAGCAGTCTCTCGTTGGAGTCTGTTTTTGAAGCTTTTTTGTTGAAGTATAGCCACTCTTAGGTTTGTGATCGAGTGACCAGAGAGACTGAAGTGTTCTCCAACTGGTTTTTGAATGTTATAATTCTTGACGTCTGATTTGTGTCCATTCATTCTTTTACGTAGAGACTGTCCAGTTTGGCCAATGTACATGGCAGAGGGGCATTGCTGGCACATGGCATATATCACATTGGTAGATGCGCAGGTGAACGAGCCTCTGATAGTGTGGCTGATGTGATTAGGCCCTATGATGGTATCCCCTGAATAGATATGTGGACAGAGTTGGCAACGGGCTTTGTTGCAAGGATAGGTTCCTGGGTTAGTGGTTCTGTTGTGTGGTGTGTGGTTGCTGGTGAGTATTTGCTTCAGATTGGGGGGCTGTCTGTAAGCAAGGACTGGTCTGTCTCCCAAGATCTGAGAGAGCGATGGCTCGTCCTTCAGGATAGGTTGTAGATCCTTGATGATGCGTTGGAGAGGTTTTAGTTGGGGGCTGAAGGTGATGGCTAGTGGCGTTCTGTTGTTTTCTTTGTTGGGCCTGTCCTGTAGTAGGTGACTTCTGGGTACTCTTCTGGCTCTGTCAATCTGTTTCTTCACTTCAGCAGGTGGGTATTGTAGTTGTAGGAATGCATGATAGAGATCTTGTAGGTGTTTGTCTCTGTCTGAGGGGTTGGAGCAAATGTGGTTATATCGTAGCGCTTGGCTGTAGACAATGGATCGAGTGGTATGATCTGGATGAAAGCTAGAGGCATGTAGGTAGGAATAGCGGTCAGTAGGTTTCCGATATAGGGTGGTGTTTATGTGACCATCGCTTATTAGCACCGTAGTGTCCAGGAAGTGGATCTCTTGTGTGGACTGGTCCAGGCTGAGGTTGATGGTGGGATGGAAATTGTTGAAATCATGGTGGAATTCCTCCAGGGCTTCTTTTCCATGGGTCCAGATGATGAAGATGTCATCAATGTAGCGCAAGTAGAGTAGGGGCATTAGGGGACGAGAGCTGAGGAAGCGTTGTTCTAAGTCAGCCATAAAAATGTTGGCATACTGTGGGGCCATGCGGGTACCCATCGCAGTGCCGCTGATTTGAAGGTATACATTGTCACCAAATGTGAAATAGTTATGGGTCAGGACAAAGTCACAAAGTTCTGCCACCAGGTTAGCCGTGACAGTATCGGGGATACTGTTCCTGACGTCTTGTAGTCCATCTTTGTGTGGAATATTGGTGTAGAGGGCTTCTACATCCATAGTGGCTAGGATGGTGTTTTTAGGAAGATCACCAATGGACTGTAGTTTCCTCAGGAAATCGGTGGTGTCTCGAAGATAGCTGGGAGTGCTGGTAACGAAGGGCCTGAGGAGGGAGTCTACATAGCCAGACAATCCTGCTGTCAGGGTGCCAATGCCTGAGATGATGGGGCGTCCAGGATTTCCAGGTTTATGGATCTTGGGTAGCAGATAGAATACCCCAGGTCGGGGTTCTAGGGGTGTGTCTGTGCGGATTTGTTCTTGTGCTTTTTCAGGGAGTTTCTTGAGCAAATGCTGTAGTTTCTTTTGGTAACTCTCAGTGGGATCAGAGGGTAATGGCTTGTAGAAAGTGGTGTTGGAGAGCTGCCTAGTAGCCTCTTGTTCATACTCCGACCTATTCATGATGACGACAGCACCTCCTTTGTCAGCCTTTTTGATTATGATGTCAGAGTTGTTTCTGAGGCTGTGGATGGCACTGTGTTCTGCATGGCTGAGGTTATGGGGTAAGCGATGCTGCTTTTCCACAATTTCAGCTCGTGCACGTCGGCGGAAGCAGTCTATTTAGAAATCCAGGCTGCTGTTTCGACCTTCAGGAGGAGTCCACCCAGAATCCTTCTTTTTGTAGTGTTGGCAGGAAGGTCTCTGTGGGTTAATATGTTGGTCAGAGGTGTGTTGGAAATATTCCTTGAGTCTGAGACGTCGAAAATAGGATTCTAGGTCACCACAGAACTGTATCATGTTCGTGGGGGTGGAGGGGCAAAAGGAGAGGCCCCGAGATAGGACAGATTCTTCCGCTGGGCTAAGAGTATAGTTGGATAGATTAACAATATTGCTGGGTGGGTTACGGGAACCATTGTTGTGGCCCCTTGTGGCATATAGTAGTTTAGATAGCTTAGTGTCCTTTTTCTTTTGTAGAGAATCAAAGTGTGTTTTGTAAATGGCTTGTCTATTTGCTCCAACCCCTCAGACAGAGACAAACACCTACAAGATCTCTATCATGCATTCCTACAACTACAATACCCACCTGCTGAAGTGAAGAAACAGATTGACAGAGCCAGAAGAGTACCCAGAAGTCACCTACTACAGGACAGGCCCAACAAAGAAAAGAACAGAACGCCACTAGCCATCACCTTCAGCCCCCAACTAAAACCTCTCCAACGCATCATCAAGGATCTACAACCTATCCTGAAGGACGAGCCATCGCTCTCTCAGATCTTGGGAGACAGACCAGTCCTTGCTTACAGACAGCCCCCCAATCTGAAGCAAATACTCACCAGCAACCACACACCACACAACAGAACCACTAACCCAGGAACCTATCCTTGCAACAAAGCCCGTTGCCAACTCTGTCCACATATCTATTCAGGGGATACCATCATAGGGCCTAATCACATCAGCCACACTATCAGAGGCTCGTTCACCTGCGCATCTACCAATGTGATATATGCCATCATGTGCCAGCAATGCCCCTCTGCCATGTACATTGGCCAAACTGGACAGTCTCTACGTAAAAGAATGAATGGACACAAATCAGACGTCAAGAATTATAACATTCAAAAACCAGTTGGAGAACACTTCAATCTCTCTGGTCACTCGATCACAGACCTAAGAGTGGCTATACTTCAACAAAAAAGCTTCAAAAACAGACTCCAACGAGAGACTGCTGAATTGGAATTAATTTGCAAACTGGATACAATTAACTTAGGCTTGAATAGAGACTGGGAATGGATGAGTCATTACACAAAGTAAAACTATTTCCCCATGGTATTTCTCCCTCCCACCCCACCCCCCACTGTTCCTCTGATATTCTTGTTAACTGCTGGAATTAGCCTACCTGCTTGTCACCATGAAAGGTTTTCCTCCTTCCCCCCCTGCTGTTGGTGATGGCTTATCTTAAGTGATCACTCTCCTTACAGTGTGTATGATAAACCCATTGTTTCATGTTCTCTGTGTGTGTGTGTGTGTGTGTGTGTGTGTGTGTGTGTGTGTGTGTGTGTGTGTGTGTGTGTGTGTGTGTGTGTGTGTGTGTGTGTGTGTGTGTGTGTGTGTATATAAATCTCTCCTCTGTTTTTTCCACCAAATGCATCCGATGAAGTGAGCTGTAGCTCACGAAAGCTTATGCTCTAATAAATTTGTTAGTCTCTAAGGTGCCACAAGTACTCCTTTTCTTTTTGCGAATACAGACTAACACGGCTGCTACTCTGAAACCTGTTCATCTCAGTGACTTCTCATGTATAATCACCAGGGAAGTGTATTTGGATGTACTAGAGGGCATTATAAGAAACTGGGTTTTTGGATGCCTTATGATTCCTTCTCCTCCTCCTCAAAAATAGACATAATTATGCAGAAAGAACTCTGACCCTCCTTACCCAAAACATTAATGTCAGATAGCACAACACTGACGTGTGACTAAAATTCAGAAAAAAAGAAAACAGAATGATATGAAATTATTACAGGATTCTGAGGCATCCTACCTTTATTGCTGTTAGTTTTATTGCTAGTCAGAACCTTTTAACCAAAGCTGAAATGGACAAAACCATATATCCCACCCCTGGTGAGGTGCTACAGATGCCAAAGGTTTGGGCACGTGGTGAATATATATGAAGGGAAAATTAGATGTAGTAAATATGGAAGGGAGACCCAAGTTCAAGTCCCTACTCTGCCTGATTTGGAGTGAACTGGGATGAAAAACTCTGCTCTGAGGGAGGCACAGCAGGGACTTGAACTGAGGTTCCCACATACTCGCCAAGCACTTTAACCATGTCAAGGTTCCTTCCCCACTCTGAACTCTAGGGTACAGATGTGGGGACCTGCATGAAAACCTTCTAAGCTTACTTTTACCAGCTTAGGTTAAAACTTCCCCAAGGTACAGACTATTTTACCTTTTGTCCCTGGACTTCCACTGGCACCACCGAACGTCTGGGTTTATTTTTGAGAAAGCATTGTTTGGAAACGTCTTTCCCCCCAAAATCCTCACCAAAACCTTGCACTCCCTGCCTGGGGAAGGCTTGATAAAAATCCTCACCAATTTGCATAGGTGACCACAGACCCAAACCCTTGGATCTTAAGAACAATGTAAAAAGCATTCAATTTCTTAAAAGAAGAATTTTAATATAAGAAAAGGTAAAAAAAACACCTCTGTAAAATCAGGATGGTAAATACCTTACAGGGTAATTAGATTCAAAACACAGAGAATCCCTCTAGGCAAAATCTTAAGTTACAAAAAGACAAAGACAGGAATATCCATTCTATTCAGCACAGCTTAATTTTCTCAGCCATTTAAACAAATCATAATCTAACGCATATCGAGCTAGATTACTTACTAAATTCTAAGACTCCATTCCTGTTCTGTCCCCGGCAAAAGCATCACACAGACAGACAGACACAGACTTTGTTTCTCCCTCCCTCCAGCATTGAAAGTATCTTGCCTCCTCATTGGTCATTGTGGTCAGGTGCCAGCGAGGTTATCCTAGCTTCTTAACCCTTTACAGGTGAAAGGGTTTTTCCTCTGGCCAGGAGGAATTTTAAAGGTGTTTACCCTTCCCTTTATTTGTATGACAAACCACCAGCTTATAGAATGTGACACACACACTGGTCCATTTCACAAAAGACTTTAAAAGATTTTGAATTTGTTCCAATTTGATCAGCTCTAACTAGTTTCCTGCTGCAGGGTATGATTCATATTAGGCTTAGCTTAGATTTTCCTATTTTTAACAGTCTGAGCTCTTTTAAAGAGGATACAAAGCTGAAGTGTTTTCTCTCTTCAGCACAGACAATTTTAAAGTTTCCCATGTTTCACTAGAAGGGTTACAATACATTTTATTCCAGTAGGAGATTAATACTGGAAATTTCACTTGTGTCACATTTCTCTCGGTGAGGGGTGTCCACCCCACACAAGCCCAGAGCTGGTTAATGAAGGCCAGAAGAGGCCAATTAACTTTATATGCAGCCCCTGGAGGGAAGCCAGGGATTAATAAACACTATTTACACATGAATTCAAGCTGGGGGAGGAGTTGGGCTAGAAGCATAAAACCAAGAAGTGAGGCCAAGAGGCAGGGCCGTTGCTGGGGTGGGGGTGGGGCCTGGGTCAAGCCCGCTCCCACTCCACCCCTTCCCCTAAGCCCCTGCCCTGCTTCTTCCTGCCCCTTCTCCACCCCCTCCCTGCCCCCATTGCATCCCATCCCCCAAGCCCCCATCCTGCCTCTTTCTAGCTTCCACCCTTCCCCTGAGTGATGCCGGCGGAGAGGAGCAGGACAGACTGGGGCTGGGTCTCTCATTGCTGCCAGCTCCAAGCCCCCTGATAACTCCCCAGGCCACCCTGAACCATGCGCCCTGACGTGCGGGGCCCCCTGAAGTGCCGATCCTGGTGCAGTTGCCCCGGTCTGTCCTATGGACAGGATGGCTCTGCCAAGAAGCACAAGGCAGGCTAGGCTAAGGGCTGGAAGAAGGCTGGTTCCTGCTGCGCTATACTTTTGGAGGGAGCTGGAGAACATAATGGAGGAGATAGCAGAGGAGAAGACTGGTTACAGGTTAGGAAAAACAACAGTGGACATGCCAGAGCTAAAAGAAAAATCACTAGTCAAGAATGTGACAATAGGGGATATAAACCCTCTGAAAGTGGCAAAGTGAAAGATAAAAAAGTGCTTGAGACATAGAAAGAACTAGAAACTACGAGAAGGAAATTAATCAAATGTAAAAGCAAAGAACATTTGGGGAAGCTATTAAAGATCAAATTATTAGGAAAGTTGCCAACTGCCTTAGCATCTGACAGAGACAAGAGAAGTTGCATATGGGGTGATGATCAAAATGACTGAAGATGAAGTAAAGTAAGGCATAAGGGATGATAAGGTACTATATGCTAACCAGCTAACTATCAAGAGAGGAAAGGGGGCGGGGAAGTGGTCAACAGCTGTTGTAATTGCATTTAAAAAGGAGAAACCTCTCCAGATAGAGTAACAATAGGATACCAGATTTTTTTTAGACAAAACCATATATCCAATCCCTGGTCAGGTGCTACAGATGCCAAAGATTTATGCATGTGGCAAATATATGTAAAGGGAAAAATTAGATGTAGTAAATGTAGAAGGGAGTACTCCTATGACAATTGTATGAAGGGGACAGAATTAAAATGTAGCAACGATGGAGAAAAATATAGTGCAGCATTTGAAGTTATAGTAGCAAAAAACAAGTTACAAATAGCTTATCATATGCGGAAGTTACTAGGAAACATCTAAGAGCGTAAGAAGAATGGAAACACAGTAAGGAGAAAAAGAGGTAAATACACAACAGAATAAATCAACGGATATAATAAGTGATACAGGGGAAATAGGAGAAAACATACTATGTATAGACAAAGAGGTTTATAGCATTTATGACTCCAGTAAAAAATTGTACTTCACAGGCAGGGAAAAAATAGAGAAAATGAAAAATGATAGTTAAAAGCAGTAGAAAAGTAACTACATGTGAGCAACATATCAACAGAACAACTTCTTGCTTTTTTCAGTGAAGGAAATACTGAAAGATAAGTAGAATGGTACTATTTCCTGTTGGACTGCATGCAGCCTAATAGCAAATGGAAAGGAACTAAAAAAAAATATCCTTGAAAAGGATACTAAACCTTGTGGAAGTCTGTAACCCTATTTCACACCTTTTACAAGTCAGTTAAATTTTGTACAAAGCATACTGTGTTTCATTTGAAAACTCATGATTTCCTGATCATTATTTTCCTGGTAAAATATGTGTGGCAACACTGTATGTAAAGATATGAGATTCCACTGTATAATATTACCAAAGACATGTTCTAACACATTCTGGATGGCAGTCACAAACAAGTTCCCATGAGACAAATGCTAGCCAATGCCTTAGTCAGGTATCAACATGATTAAGTGGACCATCACCTGACTAAGTGGCAACTCTTAGGCAGTAGAGAGGATGTGGACAAAGATCCTACATTTGGACAAAAAAGCAGCTTAAACTTTGTCTCCTGATCATCAGCTGGAGATGATTCTTGTACTAGAGAAAGGGCTATAAGAGGAGGGGGAAGATGTCCCCAGTCATTTCTCCCTTGCTCTCTACCCACAGAATGATCAACACCTGAAGAACAAAACAAGCAGCATTCGACTGGGGTGGGGGTGGTGATGGTGAGGGGAGATCCTGACTGAAAGAGGGTCAGTCAGTAAGACTGCTGGAATATATGGTGAGGGAGACCTTTGCTTTGAATTCACTTAACCTTGTTAAGTTAGGTATTAGTTGCACTTTACCTTTTATTTTCTTTGTAACCACGCCTGACTTATGTGCCTCATTACTTGTAGTCACTTAAAATCTATCTAAACCAGTGTGTCTGGATTTAAGTGTTTGCAAAACTCCATTTGAGATAACAAGATTTGTGCATATCATTTTCTAGTAACAAATGATGGTCTTTATATGAGCTTATATTCTCCAGGAGACAGCTGGGCAGCACAAGATGCACACTTCTGGGTGAAAGTCTGGGAGTGGGAGTTTGCTGGTGCTGCCCTGCTGTGTAATTCCTGGGTGACTGGCTATCGCACTCATACAGTATAGCTGGGAGTGATTTGCATGCTGAAGGCTGTGTATGAGCAAACCAGGAGTGGTTGCTCTCATAGCGAAGAATGGTAAAAGGCACATGAGGTTAGAGAATTGAGGGGACCCAGGTGTCTGCCAGTTCAGATTGTATCCTGAGTAATCACATATTTGCATATAAGAAACATGGTTAATAGGAAAATTAGATTTCAGAATCCCAGGACATGGCACCAATGCAAGGCAAAACCAAGGCAAGACAGAGAAACAAAAAGGGAAGAGGGAGGTGTACATTCCTTAAGGAAAATTTGAATCATCTTTCAACTGAGGTGAAGAAACTTAATGTAAAATATAATGCTATCAAGATTCCAATGCAGAATAAATCTGCATCTTTGAGAACATATAATCTATACAACCTCAGTGAAAAACTGGAGAGTAAGGATTTGACAAGACAGTTGGAGATGCAATAGTCCCATATATTATATGTGGAGTCCTAAACAGTCATAACTGATTGTGGGGAAATTGGAAAAAATGAAAAGAACAGCAAATGCCTAAAACAAATTCGTTGACGAAAATAATTTAGTAATACTGAATGATGGTACACTCACTAAGTATAATGCAGCCAGTGAAAATCTCTCCTGTATAGACCTCGGAATTGTTTCAAGTAGCATAGCAAACAAATTCAGCTGGGAAGCTGATAAAGAGGAAGCAATGGGAAGTGAGCACTTTCCAGTACTTATAGTTTATCAAAGTAAAGGCAGTGTTGAGGATGGAGGAAGGCCCCCTACTTGGTATACAAAATTTTGAAACAAATGTAATGACAATATTAATGAACAATGTATAAGTGATGACATCAGGAATTTAGTAGTAATAAGGGAATTGTGATAGCAGCAAAGTTAGGTATACCCAGGGCCGGCTCTAGGCACCAGCAAAGCAAGCATGTGGTTGGGGCAGCACATTTCCAGGGGCGCCATTCCGGCCATCCTTTTTTTCCCCCTGGCCCCGCTCAGTCAACCAATAAGTCCCTGCATGGGGAGGGGCAGTGGGCTCAGCGTGGGGGTCCCGGCTCGGGAGCTGTCCCTGCCCTGACACCCCCCCCGCTGCTGGTGGAACTGGGCGATGTGGCTCCTCCTGCCCTGCCTTCCCCTGCCGCACATGTCACAAGCAGCGGAGGAGCTGGAGCCGAGCAGAGCGAAGCCCAGGATTGGGGTAGGACCCGCAACCAGTAAGGGACCTGCTGCCCCGAGTGGCTCGGCACTGGGCGGGCACCCTGGTCCGCCCCCCTCCCCGCTCGACCTGCTCCCCAGCCACTCTGTCGGTTACTGTCCCCTCTGCGGGGGTGGGGCCGGATCGGAGATCAGACTGGGGGCCCACGGGCGGGATGTACAGCCCCAAGCACTCCAAACACTGCTATAGCTTATGCATTCTTTTAACATTACCAGTATCAGTGGCTTCTGGTGAGTGCAGTTTCTCAAAACTGAAATTACTAAAAAATTATCTGAGGTCTACCATGTCTCAAAATCATTTGTCAGGACTCGCATTAATTTCAATCGAAAGTACCATTGCAAAAAAATTAGATTTCGCTGAATTATTTAAAAGACTACGCAAGTATAAAAACCAGAAAAATTCAGTTCATAAAATTTTTTAATTTATGAGAAATTGGGCGCACCGGAAGACACTAACTTTTTTATTACAGTGTATAGTTGAACCCAAATTGTTTGTAATTGTGATTTTGTTAAAATTAAATGAGTACACTAGTAGGAAATTGCTTTATTTCACTAGCTACAAATCCTCTGTTTTCATTTTTTAAAAAATTTTAAACAGTAAAAACCACTCTCAAACAAACAAAACATTGCAAAGTGCAAACATGTGTAAAAGCCAAAAAAAAAAAAACGGGGGGGGGGGTGGCCAAAATTTTTTTTGCTTGGGGCTGCAAAAAACCTAGAGCTGGCCCTGGGTATACCCAAGATATGAAGTCACCCTAAAGGTAGAAAATATGTACCTCAGTGGAATGAGGAGTGTAAAAACGTAAGTAAAAGAAAGGAAGCAGGCACATACAAAAGCAAAATATATAATGAACACTAAGGACTTAATGAAATATAAAAGAAAGAAGGCAATTGCACAAAGGGCTATTAAAAAAAGCAAATGAAGCTGGTGAAAGTACTATGAGAAAATAAAGATATTAAAACTTCAGAGATATTCCATTCATTTTGCTAATCTGCTCCGTCTATAGGCAAGAGCAATTCTGTACAAGGCCTCGTAGAAGGTAAAGGGATTAAAAGCTCAAATGAAGAAAAAGCAGAAACCCCTAGCAGAAATATTCCACAACATTAGTAATAAAAATCAGGTCGTAGAAATCCACATAAGGAAAAATATTAAAGAGAATAATGAGAACTGGAAGAGGTGAAAGGAAGATGAGGATACAATATTAAATGAAAACTTCTTTATGAGGGAATGTCAAAAAGGTAAAGATAAAAGCAAAAACTCTGCACCAGACAAAGGTGGCATCAAGAACGAAAATGTTAAAACACCTGGATAAAGGAACTCTGAAAATACTGCTAAAACTATTCAACAAATAGGAATAGTTACAAACTACAAATCCCTAGGTGTGACATTTGATAGCAAACGAACTTGGAAGGATCGCATTGAAAATACTTAGATAAATGGAAAGGTGAACTTAATCTTCTTAAAAGTAATTCTGGAACCACCCAGAGTGCAGCTAAGAAAGCAATGTAATTCTTTCTAGAGTGTTAATAAGACCAAATATTGAGTACAGGTGCCAAGAATTTAGTTCAGCATAAAAAATGAACTTAATGAATGAACTCATCACAAAACCTGCATGTGTAATGGAGATAGCTGCTGGTGAAATGTCTGTAGTGTTAAGAATGAAGTTATTAGACTTAACTTTTTTGACAAAAGTTTTAGGAAACAGGGAAGA
Source organism: Dermochelys coriacea (assembly GCF_009764565.3). Taxonomy (NCBI): domain Eukaryota; kingdom Metazoa; phylum Chordata; order Testudines; family Dermochelyidae; genus Dermochelys; species Dermochelys coriacea. The sequence goes on along the minus strand of NC_050068.2, from coordinate 95,610,710 downwards.
TAGAAACATTAAAAATATAAAGAATGCTGGGAAATCAGTGGGCAACATGGTGGGGGGGAGGGACCCCAAATGTCTTATGTCAATAGGATTAAAGTGTGGACTAAGGAACCAGGAGAAAAGAAGACCTAAAAGAAATTTGCATATATAGCCATGGCAAAATCATGTCCCCTGATATAAATATGGAACTATATAATGAAATGAAAAGGGGGAAAGGAGAGATAAATATGTATATTGATTTGCTAAATTTAGTATATGATAAATGGGCAAACATTGCCAAATATTTATGGATGGGTCTAAAGATAAAATAAAATTTAAAAAAAAAACAGGATCATGGGGACAGCATTGTGTGTGTCCTAAGACTTAGTATAATGGATTTCTTTATTCTATCAAATTTTGTAGTCATTATGACGGCCAAACTAGCAGGGAGGCTGGATGTGTGACCTACCTTCACTGGCAAAGAGTCCTGTGGCACTTTATAGACTAACAGATGTATTGGAGCATAATCTTTCGTGGGTGAATACCCACTTCATCGGATGCATGCACCTTCATCGTCATCTTGTCAGATTTGCTATTTACTGGTTATCATAAATGGGAATTCAGACAGGAGAAATGATATAACTGATGAAATATTACCAACAATAGAGTTGGCACAGATGGGAATAAACATTGAAATATGCACTGGGATCCATGCTGTTAGGATAGCAGGAAACAAGATGGCTCACATAGTAACAAAAAATGAAAAAAATTACTTAGAGGAATCTCAATGTCCAGCAGGAATTTAAAAATTAAAAATGAACTAAGAGGAGTGGCAGGAAGTATGGACACAAAAAACAACCAAGGGGGGAAAAGATTTCATGAAGTATGCTCTAGAATAGAAAATGCTGACACACAGCAAGAACCTTGAGAGAAAGAGTGAGGCTGCTCTACCCTATCTTACTGGATGCTGTGACTGAAACAGTAACTTGGCCTTAACACACACAAAGGTAGGCTACACGAGACATGCAAGGTTAAAGAAATGGTTGATCGCATCCTTTGGGAGCGTAAAGAGTGTAATACTGCTAGGAAGGTTTAGTATGAGAAACTCAGACACTTAAAAGTTACAAAGTTTATACTAAAATACTCTGTAAGAGCATCAGGGAAATGGGGCAACATAAAGAAAGCAATATTACAATTTTTAAAAAAATACTGGGGAAAGAGAGAGAGATTGTAACTGTACAGAACCACAGGACTGGAAGGGACCTCGAGAGGTCATCCAGTCCAGTCCCCTGCACTCATAGCAGGACCAAGTATTATCTAGACCATCCCTGGCAGGTGTTTGTCTAACCTGCTCTTTAAAATATTCAATGACAGGGATTCCAGAACCTCTCAAGGCAATTTATTCCAGTGCTTAACCACCCTGACAGTTAGGATGTTTTTTCTAATGTCCAACCTAAACTGCCCTTGCTGCAATTTAAGCCCATTGCCTCTTGTCCTATCCTTAGAGGTTAAGAAGAAATTTTTTTCTCCATCCTCCTTGTAACAACCTTTTATGTACTTGAAAACTGTTATGTCCCCCCTCAGTCTTTTTCAGACTAAACAAATCCATTTTTTCTATCTTCCCCCATACATCATGTTTTCTAGACCTTTAATCATATTTGTTGCTCTTCTCTGGACTTTCCCAATTTGTCCACATCTTTCCTGAAATGTGGCACCCAGAACTGGACACAATACTTCAGTTGAGGTCTAACAAGCATGAAGTAGAGCAGAAGAATTACTTCTAGTATCTTGCTTACACCACTCCTGCTAATACAACCCAGAATGATGTTCGCCTATTTTGCGACAGTGTTACACTGTTGACACATGTTTAGCTTGTGATCACTATGACCCCCAGATTACTTTCTATGGTACTCCTTCCGTGGCATTTCCCATATTGTGTGTGTGCGCAACTGATTATTCCTTCCTATGTGGAGTACTTTGCATTTGTCCTTATTGAATTTCATCCTATTTACTTCAGACCATTTCTCCACTTTGTCCAGATCATTTTGAATTTTAATCCTGTCCTCCAAAAGCACTTGCAACCCCTCCCAGCTTGGTACATCCACAAACTAAGTGTACTCTATGTCATTATCTAAATTATTGATTAAGATATTTAACAGAACCAGATCCAGAACTGATCCCTGTGGGACCCCACTTGATATTCCAGCTTGACTGTGAACCATTGATAAATACTCTCTGGGAACAGTTTTCCAACCGGTTATGCACCCACCTTATAGTAGCTCTACCTAGGTTGTATTTCCTAGTTTGTTTATGAGAAGCTCCTGCGAGATAGTATCAAAAGCCTAAATAAAAATCAAGCTATACCACATCTACTGCTTCCCCACTATCCACAAGGGTATTAGGTTGGTTTGACATGATTTATTCTTGCAAACCCATGCTGTTACTTATCACCTTATATATCATGAAATAGAGCACCTGGCCGTCAGACTCAGAATGTGAGTCTGCTTCATCATTAAATATGAGAATAGGGGCTGTTGGGAGAAGGGCTGAAGTCATCCCATGGAGGGAAGAGGAGCTGGCCAGGGACAAGGAGGAGATTCAGGGTGGAGAATAAGCCCTGGTATCCTGCCCTGGACTAGGGAATTTGACAAGAGGCCAAGAGAGGTGAACTAGCCATGGGGAGTGGAGAAAGCTCCAGTGGCAAACCCAGAGATACACACAGAGGTAGAGGGGTGGGGTAAGAAGGAAACAGTAACAGGGACTGAGACTGAGCAGGATTGCAAGTCATAGGGTCCCTGAGTTGAAACCAGGAGTAGCAGATGGGCCTGGATTCCCCTACCAGACTCTGGGAAGTGGCACAGGACTTGGAATGGAAGACTGTCTGAGTCAGTATCTGGACAGTTTATCCAGTGACACTTGTTACCCCAGAAGGGAGGACTATATAGTGATCTGGCCGGGGGACTGAGTCATGAAGAGGGGTACTCTGAGTTATGGTGGAGAGGCGGCGGGTGTGTGCGTCACAATGCAAGCAGCTGATGGAAAGGGGCTCCAGATAGGGTCGAAGTTAATTCCCAGACCCAGCCACAAGGAGGCGCACCTGTGATCAGTGGAACCCCCTTCACAGTCCGCAGTTAACAGAATTTCATACTTCATTTGGATTCAGCCACCAGAAAGACACATTGTATTTACCAAACGTTTAGCTGATTCCAAACCAAGAGAATAAATAGACTTTTTACTCATGTATAAACAAAATAGTGCAGAAGAGCTCATGACCATGCACCTCAGGCTTTTGGTAATCAGGTTAAAGCATGAGTTTTCATAGCAAATTGACAGAAACAACAGGTGTCTTCCACCACTCAAGATTTATGTAACAAACCCTTGTGCAAGGCGTTCAGGCATATGGATGTCAAATCCCTCCTTACAGATAAGCCAGGGGAATGTGTACCCAGGGCAGCAAGGACCACCCAAAGTCCTGTAGAAAGACAACAATTCCACATTTGTTAGTATAACCAGCAAAGGAGCCAGAAGCCTGCTGAAGAACTAAATAGGACAGCATGCATCAGACCAGGGATCAGAACATGGCCAGGGATGTAGGAATGCATTCTGGGGATTAATGTTTTGCAGCTGGCTGAATTGCCACAGCTAATGGCTATGTCAGCAGGAGGCATATGTGAAGACAGAGTGACTGAGGAAGCTATACCAAACCAACACCACGTTTACACCCATTTCAAAAAAAAAAAAAACAAAACCAACTTTGCTTTGAATGCTTTTCTCCTCCAGAGTCACACACTGTCTCTTTGCAGTATATTTAGCACTGCATCTCTTACATTGTTCTTCTAATCATCATTCCTTATATAAAAATTGACCAATGAATTTTAAGTGAAAAATCTGGGCCTGATTCTTGAGTCACATGCAGTGGTGAATGCTACTGACTTCAATAAAATTATTCTGAATTTACACTACCCAACTTTGTTTTTTTAAAAAAAGTCATTGTACCATTTCTAAAACGTTGGCCAGTTATTTCATGTATTTTTATAGAGGATTTTGAACATTTTGGTCAGTGTGTGTACGTGTATATATATATATATATATATATATATATACACACACACACACACACACACACACACACACACACACATATATACATATACATATACATATATATACATATACACACACACACACACACACACACTTTTTTTTAAAGCAGAGGTACAGGTTTGTGCACATGTATGTACACCCACAATTGTGTGCAAATCATGTAATTCCATGTGCAAGCAGGTTTTTAAGCACTCAACAACCCATTTAAATGCACAAGTACCAAGTTTGCATACACTACTGTGGCAACTATGCACAAAAATGCAGGTGCTCATATCCACATATCTCTTGAACACAGACCTCCACCTCTCTGTAATGATATGGCCCAAAGGGCCAGCTTGCAATGTTGTTTGGTGTTTATAATTTTTGCATGGTTCTACATAGGGAACCTACTATAGCATAAGCCTTCCATCATGCTGATAAATTTATAATTGAGATTATAACAGAGGCTGGCTCGGGAGATTAGTAAGGGAACATGGAGAATGTTACATCTGGAAGAACACATTGGCATGCTCCTATGACACCAGCAGAGCTGATTAATTGGGCCACTTAAACTGTCCAACTACAAGCCTGGGAGTCCACCAATCCCTACAATGTCCTTGGCGTTATGTATTGATTCAGTGATCCATAGTAATTAACACAAACAGCAATTCTCAGAAACTTAATACTGGGCAGAAAGACTCCTACAGGAGTTATTCCTTGTTGGAGGTAAGCACATTCGTGGGGTAGTATGGGAAAGGCAGCACTTAGCTTTTCCTGTCACTAGAGGACTTCAGTCTCCAGAGTTCCGAATCCATTACTCTTCACAAGCATGGAATTCACATTAAAATATTTTAGAATATAAACTTATAATTCAAAAGCATAGCCCTTTCAGCTGAGCAACTGGTGTGTGTGTGTGTGTGTGTGTGTGTGTATATTGTTACGGTTAGCAAGGAAAGAATGGAGAGGTTGTTTCATATCATGTCAAATTTATAGGAAGTCCAGCCATGCAAATTAATTGCAGTCACAATCTATTATATTGCCAGCATTTCTGAAATAACCACTAGATGTTTTGAAAAGTTGGGGATGAAATGTGATGTAGCAGCTAAACATACAAGGTGCTATTTGGGGGTCCTAAAAAGACCAAAAAAGATTGCTGGAGGAGTTGAAGAATTACTTGTATATTATCCCTTGTGATTACAGATCACAGCATGTGGACAAGCACCTTTATTCTGACTGAAGGCACATAGTGCAGATTTTAATCAAAATAAAGTAAAATGACCACATTGCAACACTGTCCTAATTAAGAACATCGTAAAACATGGAGAAAGCAAGTGAAGCAGGTGAACTGGTGACCCAGATACAATGGAAATAGGGCCAAAAGAGAATGGCACCATTAATGCAAATGATAACTGGTATATTAGTTAAATGAAGATTCTCTGTTGGTACTTAAGGTCATTTGTATTAAAAATATATTTTTTTTATTTTCTTCCCATATAGAAAAAATTATAGGGCCAGAATCTCGTCATAGTGACAATGGTGTAAATCAGTGGTGAGCAACCTGTGGCCCAAGGCTGTACCCAGCCTGTCAGGGTAATCCACTGGCAGGCTGCTAGAGAGTTTGTTTACATTTGCACGGGCGCCTGCAGCTCCCAGTGGCTGCGGTTCGCCGTTCCTGACCAATGGGGGGCTGCGGGTGGCTGTGTAAAAGTAAACGAATGGTCTGGTGGCCCACATGCCACAGGTTGCCCTGATTAGAGTGTCTTTTTGCTTAAATTACTAATACATTGATCTGCTCTCTGACTGTAGGATATGAGGTTCTCTTCTCCATACACAACAGAATCATACTCCTCCTTAGATTGTTCTCTTTTCTAAACAGCATAAGCTCCTACAGGAACTCTCTCTTGCAATTACTAATGGACACAAACTAAGACCCAGACCAAACATCCCACACCCCAAAAGCCGATCCAGATCTGACCATTGCCATGTGATCCATCTTCCCATATAACACAGATAAAAACCTTGCATCTTCTTAGTCGTCCTCAATACACCCTTTCAATCTCAGCAGTATCCTACTTTTAATTTTTTTATGCAAATAAATATTTTATTGAAAACTAACAGATGGTAAAAGTAGAACTGCCATCCAGAAAAACAAGGTAAAGTTAAACCTTGTAGATCATGTTCTGCTCTAACTTACACTCATACAACACTCCCATTGACTTTATTGGGAATATTGCATGAATAAAGGCAGCATTTATCCCTAAAAATTAAAAGAAAGCTCATTCCATAAGGAGACCCCAGTAACTAACTACTGTCCTAGCAATAACTACACTTACCCAGTTAACTATAGTATGGGAAGACAGACAGAGTGTGCAGCCGAATAATGTGTATATATGATTAAGGAGGGCAAACCTGGCCACCAGCATCCAGAAGAAGTGTTACAGGCTTCCTTAGCCTGTGCACTAAGAAGTGATGGCAGCATTTCAGTCTACGTATTTACATGGATGTAGGAATGTGTAGGATGTAGGAATTTCAAATGGAATATAGGCAAATCTTCGGAGTGTAATCATTTTAATAATATTTATTCTACCAATCAATGATTGAGGAAGTGCAGACCTATTTTTAAGATCCTGTTTGTTTTAAAACAAAAGTAATCTAAATTACTGTATGCTCAACCACCTGTTTCTTTTCTTTATGAATATTAATGGTAACTTTAGATATTTTTTTTAATATTTGGAGCAATGATCTTCAAGAGCACGTGGTAAGCTAGTCAAGGGCAGCTCTTCTTTTCTCCAAGTATAATGACAGTCTAGAGATTCCCCATAAGGCCTGAACAATTTTCAAAATATTCTATGCAGCAGAGAAGCTTGTGGATCTAGGGCATATAGTGCGAAAGCGTCAGAATAAATTCCAAAGACATTGCCAGTGTATATATTGCCAGTGACTATATAGTTTGATTTATGCTAAATCGAGTGTCTAGGAGTCCGCTGCAATAGCGAACAGAGTTGGTGGAAATCTCATTTCAGTTTAAAAATGGATAAGATTTGACAAGAAGTTCAAATGGAACTCCTGGGATGAGAAGCACATACTAAAATAATCATTTTAACAAGATTTTCCAAATTCAGAAATCTCAAAAGGGTGAAATAAATCCCATTGAGTCAAAAATTTGTTACATCGATAATCAAAACATATTGATATTTCCTCGTGTAGTATCAAATGCGTTCTTGGCATTAAAATAAATTATGCCACTGTTCATTATTTTGGCTTTATCAATTAATATGAGCCAAATAATTTCATTATATCTGCTAGCACCAATATGTCTTAATCATGATCATATTCCCATTTGTAATAATTTCCCAAACCTTTCCAGCTGAAACTGGTTGTCTGGTTTACTTCTCTGTTCCTTTCTTCAAAATGGAAAAGCACTAATAACTCAGTAGGCCAGTGGTTCAATATTGTTTCTGTGATTCAAAATATTGCTACATAACTCACCATATTCCACAATCCTCTGCAATCTAATATCCCTAAAATAAAAAAATATTGAAAAAACCCTTTCATTGGGGGAAACAGTAGTTTTTAGTCCTATGTTATACATTTAAAAAGTTGCACAAACCTTTTATTATATCTTATATGTATATAATCTCCTTTTGAAGTCACATTTAAGTGTTAGTAGATTTTCATATCTTAGGGTTGTTCCCCCCCACCCCTTAATTTCTGTCTATTTCTTCCATTAAAGGAAACAAATTTAGAATGATGGCCCCACCTTATAAACGGGAACAAAAATATTGTACATAAACTGCTATGAGCATTCAGTTGGCTAGCAGGCTGCAAAATGCCAATATTGGTTGTAAATTTGTTTCATATAATAAGAAGCCCAAGTCCAAATATTCAAAGGTTTAAGCAACAATCATTTCAGATTTTGATTCAGATACTCTATTGGCAATTTATAACAGAGATTGCACCTACACTAAATAGCTGAGACCACAGGTTTGATCTGGCTGCAAGTCACTTTCAAAGACTTATAATAATGTTACAAGCATTTTTCTAACCTCAGGTTCTGAGATCTTTCAAATAGGTGGTCCGAAATATGTTATTCAATAATTATTTTTTTCCTGCTGTTAAAATATAACCTGCAAGCATTTCATACTTGCTTTTTAATTGTAAGAAAATGAAATGTTTGCAAAGTTCTGAGTCCATGATTTATTTCATGCTGGCTATTTGGATGCACTGGACTAATGTTCCTCATACTTTTACAAGCTAGGAGTGCATAAAACTTTTAGAGGCAGGGCAATTTCTTCTGCAAAATATGGATTTGTGTGTCATAAAAAAAGCTTTACAAGCTTTCTGAGGCCACCACTGCCTGGAATAAAGGCCTGTTAATCTTGGTGCCAGTGCCAACATATTAGAGACATGACACTGACTTCTGGGGAGAAAAGCTTGTAAAGGCAAATATATACTGGGTGGAATGAGGGGGAGTTGGTAATATATATATTTGTGTGTGTGTGTGCGCGCACGTGTATATAACACTAGGTCTGGAAACTAATTTTATTTCATTTTATTTGGAATGAAAGAAAGCAAAACAGGGAGAAATACTACTAGTGCCTGTTACAATTTAAAGTGAGGTCTAAACTAAACACGGTCTTATGAAAGAAGTATTTTTAAGGATGAATGGAGTAGTCAGCCCAAAAGCAGCTAATTTTAAACAAGCTGTTCTAGCCGACCAATGGAATCTGCCTGCGGTAGACATTTTTCTCTCTTGGAAAAATACATTCTGATGCTGATTGAAGCTATTCTGCATAAACTCTATTAAACAGCCTGGCTCCCCACTTCCTTTCCACATACCGACTTATAAGGAAAAATGCAAAGTTGCATAGGCATGTAATATTGTTTTTGCTCTGAAATATTTGCATGTAAATAGTTTTGACTTTTCTGCTCTGAAAAAAAAAGCTAAAAAAAGCCCTTTTTAAATGAAAACTAGCTACCATGCATATGGAATTGGAAGTAGCAGTTCACAGCAATGACAGGCACACTTTGTTTTGAGGAACTGTGGAGTATTAATACAAAACAGTACCACTTCATTTTGTATAAAGTCTTTCATATCAAATCCTTCACTGAGTTAAAATAAATAGCAAAGAGAAAACATTAAGATGCATAGGCCAGTGAAAGAGAACTTTTCAGCTAATATCTGAAATGAGATGGAAAGTCGATGAGTTACAGGAAAGCTGCTCTGGAGGAGATGCAGAGGAGAAGGCTCTTGTACTAATAATGACAAGATTGCCTGGAAGGAGAGAAAGGAGACTAATAGTACTGGGTAGGGAAGGAGAGAAGCTCAGCAAGATGGTCCGGAACAAGTTCATGAACTCTAGAACAAGAAACTCAGTTTTGCAGAGGGATTCAGATTGCTTTATTTTAAATGGTGAGAAACAAAAGTAAAGTCTCCCTGAGAGGGCACTCTCAAACATGCTGCCTACTTGCTTCACAAAACAGCAGCAGCACCTGAAGACAGACTCCCTCAGTGAAATCTGGGCTGTATTGAAGTCAATTGCAAAACTCCCGTTGACTTCAAGACACCCAAAGACTTCTTCCCTGAACATTTAATTGTTCAGTGTGCAGAAAACAGATCACAGCAGTTACAGAGCTACATATGCCTCAGTTAACCACACAGAGCTTCTTCTCCCTGCTACAGCTAGAGCCAAACTCAGAAGGATTCTTTTGTGAGAGAAGAAAATGTAGTTCTGCAAAATGTACCTTTTCCCCTAGCCGTTGTTTGCCTCACACAAGATTAGAAAATACTGTGAGAATATGTCCTATCATTTTGCTTAGCTTGCAGTGTAATTATCACAACCCAGTTAAAACATTCCTTTCAGCTGAAAATATTTAGTAACATGTAGCAGAATGCATTTTATAACAAGAGCAAGATAAGCAAATCACAAAGATAAATAATGGCATTTACATTTAAATTACACAATGTTTTTAAGCTGCCCTTTGTTTCTCATCATGGAAAAAAATCACAATAAAAACTAATCAACAAGTAAATTAAGCCACCTAGTTATTGTACCTAATTACTCTGCCTGTGGTAATTTCCAGTTGGTTTCAATAAAAATAAGGACACTTGGAAAGAAAACATGATATTTTACTTGAATCCAAAGCAAAAGACCATGGGCCCTGGTTTGTGCTGGATACTTTATTTATTTATTTTAATACCTATTAATCAACAATCTTCCTTTCATATAGTACCTTTCATACGAGGATCAAAATTACAGTTTATTATTCCCATTTTAAAGATGGGAAAATGAAGCAGGAAAAGTTTAAGCTGAAATTTCAAAAGTGGTCTCCAGTTCTGGCTGTATCAGTTTTGGGGTTCCTAACTTGAAAAACTCGATCTTCAGACGTGCTGGGCCCCCACAGCTCCCAGATGTGCATTCCTGCAGCTCTATTGCAATATCATCCACCAGCGGGGCTGAAAACTGAGGAGGGTTTTTATTTGCAATGGAACATCCTAGCTACTGAAGACTGATATGATGCTGAGACTGTTGATAGACAGGTTGCCTCTCTCACACTGCTCAATACTCCTCAGCTGACTCCTCACCCGAGAAATGCCCTGGCAACAGGAAGAAGGCTGCAGCTGAATCGTGCCTCACTATCCCATGGGTGGAAGAGGTAACCAGCTAATGGGGTAGGGCTGGGTATAACATAGGAGAAGGACTAAATATTGCACATTAAAGAAGATGGGACTGGAAGGAGACAGGATAAGAATGTGGCAGGCTGAATGGAGGAGGCTTCCCTAATTCACCCACTCATTCTAGTAGCTCTTCCCCTGCATTCCCCCTACCCAGTACCCTTGAGGTTGGCTCTATCTCGCCCAGTCATCTATGATGCTAAACATCTATTCCTGGCTCCCTGACTTCTCCCTCTGAACGGTGGAAGGAAGGCCACAACACCTTCTGCCACTGCTTGGGGGTGCGTGTATGTGTGTGTGTGTGTGGGGGGGTGTCAGGACATTGAGGAGTAAATTAATGACTGGTGAGAAGTCTTGGATATGGAGCTGCACAAACTTTGTATGAATTCCAGCTGAAATCAGTGAAAACTGGGGCACTCAACAACACTGAAAATCAGGCCATAGGTAGCTCAAACTGGGCACCCAAAAACAGAAACATCCAAATTTTGTGGGCAATTGAAAACTTAGGCCAAAGTGAATTCCCCAAGGCTACAGCTATGTCATGAATAGAACTTTGATTTCTTGACTTCTCCCTTCCTCCAACCACTAGATCACATTGCAGATGACTAGGTTCCCTTAGCCCTCTTTCAACACTATTACAGGGTAGTTTTTAGACCTTCACAAATGAATCCATTGAAGATTGACTGGATTTTTCATATTTTGTAATTGGATACTATAGTCTGTACACATTCTAATGATTCTTGGATTCTTCTGGGGGAAAATGGATTTTGTGGTGTAGCCCACCCTTTACTTAACTTATTCCTAACATTTAGCTGCTACTCTTTTACATGGAACGAACAATAATTATGTTCCTCTGATGCCAAGTAATACTGAAAATATCTTTGGAAAAGCTAACAGAATGAAATATGTACTATTAAAATATAGTTAGATTGCTATATAGTATATTGTATACGTTCCCCGGAATGGAATTCTGATTGATGGGTAGAAAATATGGAATATGAAGTTCTGTGATCACATCAAACTACTTGTTTCCTGTGGCATTATAAATGAAATTATTGCTCTATTCCTGAAGGAGTTGCTTGTGTTTCATTTATTACGATATGTATACGTAACATGCCCATAACAAAATAGGCAAACAACTCATGAAACCCCACTTAATTTCAGCAACAGATTATGTGCAAGAAATCCCTGTAGCATTTTGATCTATTTTGCTATTCCTTTCAAATCTGTGAGCAGCATTTTGGAAAAAATTTTTCATCTGTCTCTATTTTTAAGGTAAAATATATGCATTTTAAGTGCCTAACCTTGCCTCAGGACATTGAGCTGTCTATTTAAATAACCCCTTCTCCAATATCTGACTGGAAAAGAGACTTAGTACACTCTCCCAACAGTGCTGCTTTTGGTAGGAGAATGTTGGGGCTCCCCATTTGATTTGATGGCACCTAAATAACACAGAACTGAATGCCCTATAATGCCTTAGACTGATTAAATTCAATGCTCTGGGAAGAAAAGGTGTTTTTCTATAAGGAAAAAATCTTCCACATTCAAATGACAGCATGTTTAGCTACCTTCAGATTCTTTTTTCATGTTTTTCCCTGAAGATGTCATCTTGCACTGCAGATAAAATAGGAGTCTTTTTTAAAAACTGACTGGGACAGATTCATTCCTGGAGTAACTACTGGCTTCTATAAAGTAACATTAGTGATAACTTGACCCACTGTTTTCTGATGATACTTTCTTCTATTTAAACATTTTCCTTTTTTTTTTGTAAATCCATCTTTTTGACCTATTGTAAAGCATTAAAAACAATACACCGATTTCTATTGGGGAGAGAAGAATAGCATTAATGTTATTTCCACTGGCCTTAAGTCACATGTGTTTTCTGAGAGCATTATACTTTATCAGAGGAGAAATAGTGCTGCCATTACTAGAAAGAAAATCAAGCCCTATAGATATACAGTAAAAATGATGAGCTAAAATAATATAAAAACAACCCACAATCTGGAAAAGAGACTAACGTAAGAATTTCATAAGGTAAGATTTATAGCTGTTATATTAACATCTCTTCCTTTGCCTTGATATTGCCTGATGTTGGAATTTTACACTTACAATCACAGTTGTGGTCTTTACTGTCACACTTTATATCATATGTCTCTTCTAATAAGCAAATGAAAAATTATTTTCCTGTTTCATCTAAATAGTAAGACTATCAAAGAAGACTACTTCATGCGAATTTAGTGCCTATATAAATGAAGGACTGATAGTCTTCCTTAAAGGTAGACATAGCAAGGCAGGCGCTGTGTAGGCTCCCCTTAACAGAAGTGTTTCCCAACCTATGGGAGGCTAAGGACCAGCCAGGGGTGTGTGGACAGGCTTCAAGTTGTTTTCCAAGGTCTGAGCTTTCATTTAAAAAAAAAAAAAGTCTCTGTTGTGGTTGTGAAGTTAACCTGACCTGAGTAACAAATGCAGCTCTCAAAAAGAAAAGGAGTACTTGTGGCACCTTAGAGACTAACAAATTTATTAGAGCATAAGCTTTCGTGAGCTACAGCTCACTTAGCTCACGAAAGCTTATGCTCTAATAAATTTGTTAGTCTCTAAGGTGCCACAAGTACTCCTTTTCTTTTTGCGAATACAGACTAACACGGCTGCTACTCTGAAAAATGCAGCTCTATTTAGTACGTGGACAACCTGAAGCAATAGGTCTTTGACGGCCTAATTGCCACATTCATTTTAGTGGTAGCTAACACAGATGTCAATGATGATACGTTAAATGTCAACATTGTTAACTATATCACCTCTCAAAGCAAGTATGAGCAAAGAGGAGACAATGTTATGATGCTCTGTACCTTCTACTCCCACTGACAGCTTATTTAGAGTTAGACTTAAGGGTTGAAGGAAGTTGCGATTGATATAATTTTCTTCACTACAAGGAGCGATCAAAGTCTGGGAAACAGTGCCCAGAGAAGTCATTCAATGCACTGCAGTCCTGACCTCTAACAGTTCTGATAGTCCAGTTCTGTGCGCCTCTCTTGATCAAAGGTGTCAATTGTGGGGTGGTTTTGTGATGTGGACATCCATTAGGGCATGGATTGATACCAGTAAATCAAGTTTGCATGCGACACCCAGAACTAGAACCCATGTCTTTAGAAGTGAAAGTCAGAGCTCATTCCAGGGTTGCATTATGGCTTCCTTCACACAGTTCTGCCTCCGTATTTTAAGAAACCAGCTCGCATTAAGTGAAACCATTAACGTGCAGTATATATGCTCATTCCAACTAAAGTAGATCAATCTGTAGTTAATATTTTATGGGTTCTCTTTACATTTTGGTAATAGAGTATGGAGTCTATTCTATATATGCCCAGGAGGATTTATGCAGGTATTTCCCACTAGTATTTTTACTGCAGGCAGTCACACACATTTAAACAATATAGAAATAGAAAACAGGATGCGTTACACTAGGGTTGCTAAATATCAGCTAGTACAGAAGTAAGGTAGTATCTGGTACAGTTATATCATTTTTTAGTATATACAAAAGATATCCATTCGTATAGCATTAGATGCATAATTAGGTGGCTTATGTTTTATATATGCTTAATATAGTTTTAGCATACACCAGAACTAACAATTTGGATATGTAAAAGTACTTGCTATAACATATATAAGTAAATACACAAGTATGACTATTAGTTCTACGTTCATGTGAATCCAAACAGTCTGAAACCATTTTATATGAATCATTGTAGCTCTGGGCCAGGACTCTGTTTTTTCATTTGTACAGAGCTGTAGATTGGCTAAAACTCATCTGTCCTTGAACCCATCATGGGATTGTCTGATTCCTGCTGCAATTTGTTCCATATCATGTATTGCTTGTATTTTGTTTAACCACATTTTAATAGTAGGATTTTCTGTTGTGAGTCACAGTAAGGTGATGAATTTCCTAGCAGTTATTAACACTTTGAAAAAGTGTCCTGTTCTTCAGGTCTGGGGGAGGGAGGTGCCATTATCTTTATTCATTCCCCTTTAAGAAGCTGCACGATGTGGTTTTGGAAAGGCATGACCCATGCTCTAGGGCTCTGGGGATCACTTGCGTACCGTGGAGATATGCAAGTCTCTGCTTTGTCATACATGAATGTGAGAATGCTAGGGGAGAGTGCAACATGATTTGGGATGTTGTACCATCTTTTTTTTGTCTCATCTTCAGCTGAGCTTCATCACTTCTCTCATTCAAATGAACTTCAAATCACCTCGCTATCAATGTTCCAATTTCAGACAGATGCTAGGAAGCACAAACCACCACCATCCAGGTCTAATGAATATACATAGAGCTTCATTTCCTCCAGATATTGATCACAATAAACTCAAAATGATCTCACAGTCTCCAAGGACCATAGCCACCTGTTATACCAGTCAACAGCAGCACAATTTCCTGTACAATTCAAAACTTTGGTTTATATAACCCTGAATGACTTGTGTCCCAGTTACCTCCTTGGATCACCACAGCAGTTGAGGTCAGTTGGGACATTCAGGCTAGTAGTCCCTAGATTAAAACATGGGGAGCAGGGTGTGGCAGAACATCTTAGTGCCCTCAGGCTTGAATTCACTCCCACAACTGATCTAAACATGATGAGGGCACAGTGTAAGGCCAATCTCCATTCTCAGGACATTTGCCCAAGGGAAGTGGACTGATATGTAGGGAGCAGAGGTATTCTTTGCTTCGGGAATGGTCTTTTTTGTTTCTGAAGAGGCAGATTTGGATGCATCTGTATTAATGTGAGGGCTAGTACTTTAGAAGAGCTAAATATTATTAAACAGTCTCACTGGGATGCATAGGTATGACACCCACATGCATTAAGGGAATTCTATATTGACTCTGAATGGAAACTATACTTCAAGAATAAATTGATATTTTAAAAATAAAATGTCATTGTTTTAGTATGTATGAATATGTATATACTTTGTCTTTTAAAACTCATTTTATAAAAAATATCTAAAGGTTATTCAGCAGTATCAGATAAGATACTACATTTAATTTGTCAGGTTTAGACACTCAACAATTGCTCAAATTTCTTCAAATTTACGATGATTGTTGTCACACACACACACTTATTACAATCTATTTTGCGTAGCTCTTCTCGGCATGAATCCAAACACCCCGTAACGTACAACACTAGCAGAGGACACTGGGTCACAGAATTGATCAAGTCTGCCCACCCGCACTCTTTATCTCCACCTAGGCAGCCATTTTTCCACTTTTGTCATAAAACCGGCTCATTAACTCTAGATGTGACCGTCTCTGTTGTAAGTAGAAATGGGCCTGAACCACACCCTAAACTCAATTTACCCAAAGTTCAGCACTGTTTGGATCCTGAGGTTTGATTCAAGTTTCTCTAATTATCAGGATATTTTCCTGACGCTTTCTTTTTGAGCTTCCTCTTCTCCATGCTTCTAAATGGTTTGTCTACACAGGAAAATTTACCTACATAAATATACAGGTATAACTCTCTATGTGGACACTAATTCCAGAATAAGAATGCCTTTTCTGGTTTACTTTATAGCACTTCTAAAGCAACATAAACTAAAGGCACTCTGAGTCCAGAAAAAGAACCCACATGGAGAGTTATACCAGTATAAGAGGTTGTCTACACAGGGTGTTTAAACCAGACTAAGTAGAGTTAATCTGGTTTGAAAATGCTTGTGTACACATGCCTCAATTCCTTATAGCACACTGACTCTGCATTTGATGCAAACTTTTGAGTCCTCTTTCAAAGTGAACTAAGTTTGCTGGGTGGCAAGTTAGTCTGGTCTATTGTTTGTGCGCTGCTGCAAATTACTTCCAGTGGTTATCCCTCACTGCTTTGTGGGCAACCATTAGTGACCTGTCTGTTTAGCAGTGTGCTTTCCCCTGCTCTGGGGTCAAGTTAACTGGCTGCTCCCTCCCCCATTTATAAATTGGTGCATAACCATATTTTGTCCATTTGCTCCTGGATTCCAGTGTACCACAATAGCTGTGATAAAACTCCAGAAGCCCTACAACATGACTTGAGGAGCCACGCTGAGACCCTGGATCTCACTGCTATGTGGGGAGAAACATCAGTGCAGGAAGTTCCTGTGGCCAGCCACTGGTATAAAGACTTTTTTGTGGACATCTGCCTAGCAATGTCTGCAAGGAACCATGACTGGCGCAGGAACACCTACATTAAAATGAGGTGCAAAAGAAAAAAAAATCCAGCAAGGGACATGTAACCGCCCCACTTTTGGAGCAGCTGGATAGGATTTTACATAACTACATGAACACCCAACCCAAGAAGCTTGTGGAGCCTCCCCAAGGAGGCTCAGCAAAACTCAGAGGAGGAGCATGAGGAGGCCAGAGAAAACATCCCCCTAGAAAGCAAGGATCTCTTTGTGACTCAGGGTCCTGACACCGGCCAGGTAGAAGGCGAGCCTGATTTCTGCACCTCATCGCTCATTCCTGAATCCCAGGCAGCAACACAGACTGGGACTGAGGAAGCCGATCCTACAGAGGGAATCCCAACATGTCTGTCCTTTTATAATTTTTAATACAATAGATGCTTTAATTTGTTATGCTATAATGCCACACTAGCCTCTGTTGCAGGTGCCCCATGGCCACAACCGCTGTAAGCGGATGAGAGCTGGAAGCCTTTCTGGGTATGCCTACACTGCAGCTGGGAGTGAGCCTCCCAGGCTGGGTGGACAGATTCACACTAGTGGGGCTCAAACTTGCACTATCCCCCTCCCCCACATATAACTTGCAACTGCTTTCCACTCTTGCAGCATTTCTGGAGGGACCATCTTGGTCAATAACTTCACAGAATGTCTCGATAGTCTGCCCTTTACCTTTCTGAATAAGGTCACTGCTGTTTTGTCATCACCTGCCTCAATATAATGTCAGGACAGCCTAAAAGGGATGTAGAGGGAGTTACTATTCAGGTTGCCCCTTGATTCATCCTATTCACCATCCAACACCATACAAGTACCTCCAAAGCACAGCAAAAATTGCAAAGCCAAGCCTGGGCACAATTCCCATACCCTGACTGGAAACATATCCCCCTCTGGCCCAGCCTCCAAAGCATAACAAACAGAGACAAAAATCCCAATGACCATCTCTGAGATTTCCCAAGACCAGGAAGGATCTCAGGGAGGTAAAGCCAGAAATACATGTAAAAACAAATGCCATCATAGCCTCCCTAGAATATGAACAATAGCCACTTGTTTTGGTTTTTTAAAATACCCTCAAAGCATCTGCACAGACCAGACCCTCAAGGACAGGGCCTTCATCAGTAGCTGACAAACTTCGGAGGGAGAAAACAGAGAACTTGCAATGAAGTGTTTGTGGACATTACCGAGTCCCCTTTGAAAAAGAAAGAAAAATGCAGAGGGAGGAGGAGGCAGCTCTCCAGGGAGATCGTTGCGGTGGCAAAGGACAACATGGCCAGGGAAAACACTGCCATGGTCAATGGCTGTATGGAAAAACAGACAGGTAAATGCAGAGTCAACTCCTGGAGTCCATACACAGCCAAAATGTCCAGTTGCTGAGCAGGTTACCACTAGGGCAGCAGACAATGTAATACTGCAAACCAGCTCCCAGACATGTTACGCAGTTCCCAGATAATACAGGCCACTGGCCATTCCCCTCACAGAGCTCTGAGAACAGTGGCACATTAGACCCCACTCTTTTGAGCCCTCTAGAACCTCTGGCAACTTTGAGCCTCAGCACTCAACACTGAAGAACCAGGAAGAGGCAGAGCCAAGACATGTACTCATGGGTGATTTAAGTCCCCCTGCCCTGTGTTGTACCATGCACTGCTCTGTTGCACTTTAGTGTTTTATTTTACTGCTGATTTAATGACAGGGTTCTTTATAAATAGATTACTTTTTGATATAATTGTTTTATAATGAAAAGCCGTTGCTTCATTTTAGTGTCAGTTGAAGATTTGTTTGTTACATAATAGATTAAAACGTCAAATTTTTTTTATTAAACATTCATAAGGAGTTGACAGTTCATTTTACACAGAATATAATTGTTTGCGCTAATTCATAAGATTTTGCAAACACACAAGGTACAACAAGGATTGCCACAACACTGCACTTCCACCACCCATAAACACTAAACTGCACAAAAAACTTCCAGAGCCTTCCCCTCCCA
The DNA here is from genome assembly GCF_009764565.3 of Dermochelys coriacea. Lineage (NCBI taxonomy): Eukaryota > Metazoa > Chordata > Testudines > Dermochelyidae > Dermochelys > Dermochelys coriacea. The sequence continues at coordinate 95,591,811 of NC_050068.2, read as the reverse complement.
CTCCCACCTCCACCCCTAGGTTAACAGCTGGATGTGCAGCTGCACTATTTCAGGCCTGAGATTCAAAATAAGAGCAATAGGCATCCCTGAGAATATTGTTCCAGCTGTTTGCATTTTGTATTTGACGCCATGCTAACAGCTCAAACTGACGAGCAAGTGTCTGCACCTCAGCCTTCCACCCATCATTAAGGTTTTCTCCCTTACTCTCACAAATATTGTGTTACTATAATCTTTGCAATGTTTTTTTCTGCTGCTTCCAAACTATTCCATAAACAGCACCATTTCCTTTTCATATGTCCAAATTCACACTCCACTACCATTCTGTAACCACTGAGGTGGTAGTTAAACAGTTCCTTCCTTCTGTCCAAGTGGCTTGTGAATGGCTTCATTACCCTGGAAAGAAAGGATAAGATGGGTCTCCCAGGATAACCAGAGCAATAAGTATGACACTGTGGTCTATATGGTATGATACACAGTTTCCATTTGTTTTCCCCATAAGGTAGTCATTATCCTGATTCTTGGTCTGGCACTGTCAAATATAAAGGGAATATAATTATTCCCGTAAAATATCCTCGCATAGACAAGCCCTAAGCCTCATTATCAGCTCACAACAGGCAAACAATGTTGTGTTGTGTTCCTCACCAATTTCTGCAAGGTGTGTATGATAGCGAAAGAGAGAAGTACAACACTTTGCTGCCTCAGTTCTTCCCTGTGGGCTTGTCTACATATTAACGTGAACTAGGTACTTCTTAAAAAGAAAAGGAGTACTTGTGGCACCTTAGAGACACAAATTCTTAGTACTTCTTAGTTTGCACTGGCAGGGTCTACATGGGGCAGTTACAGTATAACACCTTAGTGCACGCTTCAACTTAAAACTACCCCCCACAGTCTATACTGCAGGGCTGTGAAGACAAGCCTTATGATGCAGCCTCTATAAGGGGAGATTATATAGCTCCATTAGTAGGGTGTTTCTATAGCCAACATATGCTGAACCCTGGAGTAAAATGTCCTAGGCAGGTTGAGAAAGGAAGGGATAATGGCTAGATCACACTGCCCTCTCTTCTATGCCAGCATAAGTGATGCACTTTACAGGAGCCTTGGGACAGCTCTAAATTGCACTCAGGGGCAGAGTCCTAATTAAAGAGGTACAAAGGTGACAAAGCTACCTATGTTTCAATCCCTTGGAAAGGAAGAATAGAGAATTTGGCCATTGGCGTCATTTCAGTTTTGCCTACTGAGATCTAAAATCTTTCCTTCAAATTCTGCATTCAGCAACCCTGCGTGATGAACAGATAGTATGATAAATGGGGCTGTAGGATACCTTATAACCCTACTGTCAGTGTAGCTTTCTGGAGTGATGAAATGCTGGCACACCTACATGCAGCAAGATGTATGGATTCATGCTGGGTTGCAATTAGCACATTCCTTCTCATTCGTTATTGTCTCTTTACTCCCTTTTCCTTATTTTTTTAATATACGGAATTAAGAGATTCTCTCAAAGAAGAAAAATATTGTTCATGTATATTTTCCTACGGCTAAATAAATGACAGTAACCAGTGTTTGAAATTTCAGAAGAAATATGGACATTTCTAAAATGCAAACAGGCTCTCCATGGTATTGTGTGTCATGAAAACAGTGTAGTTAGAACAGCAAGAGAGAAGAAAATATTTGCATTATTCAAGATGCATCTGCTCAATTTCCCAACTGAGCCTGAACTCAGATCTGAAGACAACTGAAAGCACCACATGTTCAGTGCTGCTTGAGCATTGTTTGTTCATGACTTTTCAGTTATGTTTGAAGGGACTCCCATACTTGTTTAAAACGTTCAATTTTGGGGCAACTTGGCAAAATCTGTCTGTTTATTTAGATTTTTCCTGGTACAATGTGATGACCTGAGTTTTCTTTACATATAATGAAGTGTTACATCTTGTGTAGCTCATTTAAAACAGAAAGAAAGAAAAAGGTGGTGGAATGGAGAGAGTAAATAGTGGTGCCCCCCAGGAGTCTCTACTGGAACCAGTGTTGTTCAACATATTCATAAATGCTCTGAAAAAAGGGGCAAACAATAAGATGGCAAAATTTGAAGATAATACAAAATGACTCAAGATAGTTAAGTCCAAAGCAGACTGGAAAGAGTTACAAAGGGATTTCACAAAACTGGATGACCGAACAACAAAATGGCAGATGAAATTCAATGTTGATAAATGGAAATTAATGCACATTTGAAAACAATCCCAAATATATATATAAAATGATGTGGTCTAAATTAACAGTTACCACTGAAGAAAGATATCTTGGAGTCACTGTGGATAGTTTTCTGAAAACATCCTCTCAATGTGCAGCGGCAGTCAAAAAAGTTAACAGAATATTGGAAATCATTCGGAAAGGGATAGAAGACGTAAGATATATATTGCCTCTCTATAAATCCATGGTACTCCCACATCTTGAATACTGCATGTAGATTTAGTTACCATATCACAAAAAAAAAAAAAAAAAGATATATTGGAATTGGAAAGGGGGCAGAAAAGGGCAACAAAAATGATTAGGGGTATGGAACAGCTTCCATATGAGGAGAGATTATTAAGACTGGGACTTTTCAGCTTGGAAAAGAGATGACTATGGGGGGATATGACAGAGGTCTATAAAACCATGACTGGTGTGGAGAAAGTAAATATGGATGTGTTATTTACTCCTTCTCAAAGCACAAGAACTAGGGGGTCACCAAATAAAAATTAATAGGCAGCAGGTTAAAAAACAAACAAAAAGGAAGTATTTCTTCACACAGCGAACCTGTGGAACTCTTTCCCAGAGGATGTTGGGAAGGCCAAGATTATAACCAGGTTCAGAAAAGAACTAGACAAGTTCATGGAGGCTATGTCCATCAATGGGTATTAGCCAGGATGGGCAGAGATGCAAAACCATGCTCTGAAGTGTCCCTAGCCTCTGTTTGCTGGAACAGGGGATGGATCACTTGATGATTGCCTGTTCTGTTCACTCTCTCGAAGCACCTGGCATTGGCCACTGTCACAAGAAAGGATACTGGGCTGGATGTACCATTGGTCTGACCCATTATGGCTGTTATGTTCTCTCTGTATTTGGTACTGGTGCAACTGCTGCTGGAGTAGTGTGTTCAGTTCTGCCCACAATTCAAGTAGGATATTGATAAATTGGAGAGGATCCAGAGAAGGGTATGAGAATGGTTAAAGGACTAGAGTGCCTGCCTTGTAGTAATAGATTGAGCTCCTCAAGTCTATTTAGCTTAAGAAAGAGAAGGTTAAGAGGTAACTTGATTACAGTCTGTAAGTACCAACACGGGGAACATATATTTAATAATGGGCTCCTCATTCTAGCAGAGAACATTTTAACATGATCCAATAACTGGAAGTCAAAGCTAGATAAATTCAGAATGAAAATAAATCGACCATTGGAGAGTAAATGACCACTGGAACAATTTACCCAGGGAAGGGTAGATTTTAAATCACTGACAATTTTTAAATGAATATTGAATGGTTTCCTAAAAGACACACTATAGGAATTATGTTGGGGGAAGTTCTAAGGCCTGTGTTATACAAGAGGTCAGACTAGATCACAATGGTTCCTTCTGGCCTTGCAATCTATGAGTAGTAGACAAGTACTTAAGGACTGTCTCTTCATCTGTTTTATAAAGTACTGTGGGTGCTACTACCACAAATCAAAACAAAGTTAAAACCCAACAACAAATCACAATTATGATGGTTTTCCATTCACCAAGATCAAATCATGCATAGGACTCTTTGTCTTCTGAGATACAGAATTCACCACTTGCCACGAAGTACAACACAATCTCAAATTTTTATTTGTAAAAAAAAGTTATTTCTAGCACGTATGTTCTTTCAAAGATAACCTTGAAAATGTGAACAAACTGTACACTGAGGTCTGATTCTTCAAAAAGCTTAAAACCATGGGTCTCAGAGGGGTGAACTGCCACAGACACATCACTCAAGCCCTAAGAATCTCTGGTTGCGTGGCTGTGGAAATGAACATTTTCCCAAGATATCACAGAATTCACCATTTTTTTTTCTGTTTACCTGCCTTGCTGAGCCCTGCCTACAGCTACCCTTTGCTCTGCACTTTTCCTTAAAGGGGTAATTAATTGGATTATTGTGCATGCTCCCTGCATTGCTCTGTAGAACCAGGCTGAAGGGGAGTGAGTGAGTCAGATTTAGAGTCCCTTTTGCAGGTAGGGAGCAAGGAGCAGGCTAAGATAGAGCAGCAGCAGACGAATGGGGAACTGAGAAGATGAACTACTTAAGCTGACCAGACAACACTGTAATTGCTAAAGCCTATAGAGGTGATCCATCTGGAGAACACAATGAAAAGATCAGTCACTGATGACAAGCTTTGACAAATTGCATAGCAATGCATCTTTTGAACTAAGAACCATAGTCATGTGCATGTTTGGATGTGGGAGGGATGGAAACAAAGGGAATTTCATGTTTTATGTAGGCTAGCATCAGTCTTTGAAATGAGGTGGTCAAAACAGCATGCAGGGCAATGCCTTCTTTCTGTAATCTCAGCCCAACACCAATGCCCAGGTTCCAAGCGGCAACTCTGGCTCAAAAATTGACTCCACTCAAAGACCAAAGCAGACAGCAAATTTTCCTGTTGCTTACACACCCCATCCCCAAGGACCTCTCCCTCTCCACTGAGCATTGCACAACAAAGAAACACCACAACAGGTCTTCCCAAGACTCAACATTTGCTCACATACAATAAAAAGAACTTGGAAGAATATGTGCAACAATGCTATTTACTGATGCCTGCTACAATGTTAAACACCAGATTCTGCCACACTGATTAGTACCTTACTACAGGAAAAGTTCCACTTAAATCAGAGTGGAGTAAGGTACTACTGAAACCTAGTACCACCAAACCAAGAAAGACCTAAAAATAAAGTTTCCATGAGATGGCACAGTATCTGCATCTGAACAGAAAATGGGAGATGCTTCTGCAGCAGGGAAGGATCCTGCTCTCCATTTAAAGATGTGGTACACTGATAACATAACAGATGAGAGCGACATACTCCACAACTGCAATTTCTATTAGTAAGACAAGAGTCCCCAGTGAAATTGCATGTTGTACGAAGAATAACTTTATCCCACCAGAAGTTAAACAAACTTTCTTGCCCATTTTCCTCTGCACATGTAGCAAAGAAAGGGAACTAGATTGCTGAGGCTGCTTCAAAAACAGACACAAGATCCTCAAAATACTTCTGACTTTAATTTGGCTCATTAGACTACGTGGAAACTTTCTTTTCTGAGCTGCATTTGGCATTCTCTCTCTGCAGATTCCACATATGCCCTCATGGTAAAGGAGTAGAGAGCGAATGTAAAAATACAATCCGTCTGGTCCTCTTTCCTTAAGTAGTGCCTTCTAACCTAAATTATATCATTGCCCAAGTGTTTCAAGAAGTTTAATTAAATATATCACTTCCTATAATTTCCTTGGGCAAACAGACTACCATAGGGGCACATAAAGAATGTGAACATTAATTGCATCTGAGATTAGCTTCACTGAATTGAATTCACACAAATTGATGCCCTTTGTATTTAAGCAATAAATATCAGGCCTCTCTCTATCCAGCTATTGGCAAGTTTACTGAAAAGCAGTATTCCCATTAGACCACAAGCCCACAATAGGGAAAAAGTCCCAGCGAACAAAATGCCTACCTACAAACTACCAGTGAGACAGAGCGAGTCTCTCTTAGCATCGTTTTTAAATGAAGTATTTCTGTTCAATATCATTCCACTAACATCTTCTGCATTAGAGAATAGCACTTGAATACTCACACACTTCAATAAACCACCAAAAAAAAAAAGTCCAAAAAACAAAGCAAGGACACCTAATGAAAAATCCAATTTGCTGATAGATTAATTAAATTCCCTACTCACCTAACCCTGGCTGAATCCATCCCAGGTGAGACAGAAAGATGAATTTGCTAATTAATGTTAATACAGAGAATGGAGCAATTAGAGAAACAGGCTCACAACAGAATGAACATCCCTCTTTAACTCAGTAGGTACAACATGGGTAAATCTCTAAATTTGCAAGAGTTAGTAAGAACTGAACAATTCCATTAAATGCAGCACTAGGAACACTGAGGCTCTCTTGCTGAACAAAATGTAAGCCGAATGTAGAATAGCTATTGTCTCAGGATTTACATTTAATCATGTCCAAATGTCTTGAGGACAATATTGGCACTGCTGCTGGCACCTAGAAAAGTCAAACATTATCATGACAGTATGTCTTTTCCTTCTCCAGCATTATTCTAGTCAAGAGTTTGAATTGTTCATCATGATCATATCATTATAATTCCATTTCAGCAGGTATAGAGTTGCTCTTCACCAGCATAGATAAAGTCCAGCTGCATTTTCTTCACTCTGATCAATATCCACCAAGTTTTTATAGCTCTGTTTGAAAAATTAAATCCGGGCTGCTTATTACCAAATACTATTTTAATTGGTTTTGCTATTTCTAAATGAATGCAAATACGTAAGTAAAAGGAATTTTTACCACTTCCTGAACTGTTGTACCACTTATGTAACTCACAGTAACTTTCTTCCATAAGGTCATTTATGGTATAGTTGAACATTACTATCATAATGTTTCTCAATTGATCAATATGATACTAAATATAGATCTACTCAGAGGGTAGACTATAAGGAGCCATAATGGACTATTGAGTAAATAATGTCTGTTTTAACAAGTCTATAATTATGTATTTGCTATAGGAGATATTTTGCAATGGCTCCAAAGGAGCCATTACAGCCTATTGACTCAATAATGCACATTTCTAAAAGTGTAGTTATGTCTTAACGCGGTTGCTGTCACAGTCACAATAGGGAAACAACGGGAAGAAGCAAAACAACAATCAAAACTAAGAAAAACTACTACAAATGTTTCTAGTCAGCTTGAGTCTGTTTACAAGTTTATAGGTAATAGGAGATTGGAGGGAGAATGAAAAAATGGGTCGTCAGTGCCTGATGAAGCACAGTGGTTTTAGTTTGCAGTGAAACAAACAATTGTTGTGGTTTCATGTTGCACAGCTATGCAGTGGCATCTGTGTTTCTTTTTGAGTTTGGCGATAAATTAAACCAGTTAGTTCTGCTTGCTTTTGGATCTGTATTGCTGAGTTCCACATGCTTTCCAGCAAAAATCTTTCTTGAGAAGGGAGAATCACTCCTTTTCATTAACTTGGGCTGATTTTCAGGTATATAAGGAAATCTGCTGCCAGGGAAGTGGTGTGTGATTTTAAGTTGGCAATGAAATATTTACACAGCTTCAGTGCTGGCAGTATAGAAAAGAGCAACAAGGAGGAATGGGAAGGTAATGAGATAAATCACTTAGGAGAGAAGAAAAATAAACAATGCCCCTGTGAAGATGAGCTGAGTTGCTCCCATTCTCAACAGAGCACGCAAACCTTGAGTCAGGGTCCAAATCACCTATTTCCTGGAGTGTGGCAAAGTTTATATCTCAGGAAGAATAGCACAACAAACCTCAGTTGCAAGCCTTGTGTATACTATAAAAAAATACCTGTTGCTGACAACGGTTGTGACTAAAGGTATATCTACACTGTACACCACAGGTGGTGTCATGTAGGGTAAGCAGGCTGCGTTCACTGTGGTATGTAGCCACATAGGGCAGTGAAAGGTTCTGGCAGTGTGGTTCTGCCTCCTGACTGTAAAAGTCTTTCCCCACAGCTAGAATCTTTCCCTGCAGAGGAGAAAGTCTGACAGCTCCCTGCAGTAGGGAAAGGCTCCAACAGCAGACAGCTGACAGAGCCTCTCCCTGTTGCCTTCCCCCAGTAGAGCCTTTCCATGCTGCCAGACTATTTCCTGGCTGTAGGGATGCTGTGGGACACTACACTGCCAAAAATAGGAGGATAGACGTGAGTGACACTGCTTCGGTGTGTAGAGAGCCCTGTAGGGTATATACTCTAAGGGTTCAGGCATTTCTTTGCTCTACTTGCCTGAGTGCCCCAGCATTTACACTGCTATTTACACACATGCTGGGGGGAGCAGTAGAGTACATACGGCTACTGTAAGGAGTGTGCAATGTAGACATTCTCCATTTAGGTATGACTCAGTTCTGAGCACTGTTTAGCTATAAGCAGACAAGAACAGTGTTCAGTGTTATTTTAGAAGCCATGACTATTTCTACAATGGAGTGGGACAAGTTAAGAACTCCCCGAGGATCTCTCCCATCTATCTTATCTGCAAGATGGAATCAATATGCCATACTTGCCACAATAGGTCAACCAGATAGCCCACATCTCCTGCAGTTTCTGCACCTGCTATCAGGATGGATCAACAGCAAAGCCCTATCACCTTAACTGGAAAAAACAAAACCCAAAGGGTCTGGGCCTGAACATTAAGTATTTTCTCCTTTAAGTACTGGAAAAAGAAACCCAAACCATACAATAGTCCATTACTGAATTCTTCAGTGGGACAACTCTTTGACCACCTCCTCTAAACAGCATCTTGCATTGAATAATGCCAGACACTAAACAAACAAAAAGGTACAAACCCATCTATTTTGTGAGGTAGAGTGGGATAATGTTGATTTTTTTTCTGCATAGTTCATCTTGGACTTGATTAGTCATGTCTGATTCGAAGACTTCCTGAACTAAAAGTGTAAATTGCATTACAATTTGAAAACATCGTACAATTAACTGCACTTTATGATAATGCCCACAAGGTATACTATTTGATATTAGATCAAATGTTCTCATGCATCCAAATGATGATACCAAAACCTAGGATACAGAACAGCTAGCAAGTAGTGTTGGAGGAGAAATAGTATGGATACTAAAGGAGATGTGCGGTAGAAACTCTGCTATTATTAATTCATTTAACTTTCATTTTAAGTGAGGATGCTTTTGTCACATCAGACATCATAGAAAGAGAGGGACACACATACTGGAGACAAGGAAGCAAAAATATAGCCTGTTTCCTGTTGCCATTGGTATGTTTTAGTAAGCTGCTAGAAACAAAAGGAATGAGCCTATTTACATAATTTATCTGAATTTTTGAAAGAAAAAAAATCTCCCTCTGCACAGGAGAGGCTAATGTAGTGGAATACCTGGCATAATTCAGATCATTCCGTCTGAGGCCTGGTCTACATTGGGGCAGGGGGGTTTGATTTAAGTTACGCAACTTCAGCTACATGAATAACGTAGCTGAAGTCAATGTACATAGATCTACTTACTGTGGTGTCTTCACTGCAGTAGGTCGGTTGCCGACGCTCCCCAGTAGACTGCCTATGCTTCTCACTCCCGTAGAGTACCAGAGTCAACGGGAGAGCGCTTGGCAGTCGATTTATCGTGTCTTCACTAGACACAATAAATTGACCCCCGTTGGATCGATCACTCCAGAGGTAAGTGTAGACATACCCTGAGTAACCCAGTGTATAGTTGTGCTGTGAGTCCCCTCTGCTTGATCCACAGCACAGTTACAACTGCCAGCTAGGGGACTAACCTTTAGCTCAAGATGCAGAGGCTCATGGTCTTACTTCTGGAGGTCTTATGTTCAATCTTCTAATAAACATGGAACTATAGTCAGAATTATCAGTGTTTTTATTTCAAAAAATTAAAATATATAATGAGTGAAGGAGCACCTATTTGAGGAACAGTAAGGAATGGTAGCTTGTCACATGTCTTGAACAATCTCAAAGAAAATGTAGGTTTTTTAAACCTTCTTTTGTATAGCTATTTGAAAAGCAACATTAAAGATTGACACCCAAGTTTGTGGCTTCAAGACTGTCCTTCCTGAGAAAGATCTGAGAAGACAGCACTTCACTAGATGTTTCATTGTTGATGTTAAGTCTAAAAGCATTGAATGAATTAATGAAATGAAAGACCTTCAGTTCTCCTCCTCTGCATTGTAATACTGTTTCTGTCCTTGAACAGTGTTACTTGCTAAGCCTATTTATGTTTATTTTCTACAAGTGTACTATTAAATATGTATTCACAATATGAAAATTTATTCAGTAGTTAGTATGCATTCAGTAGGTTATAGCCAAGTCAAAAACTTTGCAAAATGGCCACCCAAAAGTAGAATTATAGAAATGCTCCAAAAGCAGCATCCATGTGAGTAGGAATAATTTTTTCAGAACCATCAAGATCATTGCTAAGTTAAGGGATGTATGCCTATAAACACATGACCCATATCCTCTAGTCCCCGTAGTGGAATATCCCTTCAAGTCTTGTTTCAGAGGACCCGTGGAGAATCCTGTCAACATGTTTTGAGAAAACCGAACAGGGGCAGTCAACTTTTTTCCTGACTGTCTGCTGGTGGACAGTTTTTCTGGCAGATCTGTGGTGATCAAAATTATTTTTTTTTTAAAAAGTAAAGGAATGGCTCTTAATATGGACCCTGAACTTGTAACTTCACTCTTTGGGTGAAATCCCCAGGCTACAGGGAGAGAAGAATGAAGGGGCAGACACTAAGGAAAGCAGACCTCCAACTGGAAGCATCATTTCTCCCCTTCTTATCATAAGAAACGATGTGGACAAGTGGAAATCCAGGGTGACTAGATACCATTTTGTCCCTCGTACTATAAGGGAGCACAATGACCTCTATTATGCATGAACCACATATTGTGTAATAATTACTAAAGATAACCTGCATAGAATATGAAGCCAAGACTGTCTCCTTCTGATCTGAAAATAACTAATGAGGCCCCAGACTGCCCCTGTTGAAGGACTGTGTGATATTCTTTAAGGTGCCTTTGCATCAGCCTGACAGAAGCTGGTCCCACAGAGAAGTGTGTTGTTGTGAGCTAGAAAATGAAGACACAAGATTATTATTGAGATACAATTATAAGATCAGGCCTTTGATGTGCCATATATTATAGAATGCAACCCCCTGGATTGGGAGTGAAAGTGTAACCTGTAGGATATCATTGAGATGATAGATATCCTTGTTTGCCTATATTTCTTGAACACTAGCCCTGAAACACAGGCGATACTGAACATCTACATTGAAGAGACAAAAAATCAGGCAGAAAGAGAAACTAATTTATAAAGAATGAAAAGGTGTTTTTTTTCTTCTGCTGCCCTACTTCACATAACAGTTTCCATCTCATTTAGACCAGTAACAAAAATTCACAAAAAGCGCATATAAAATTGCACCATATTGCTTCCTTTCAGAAAATAAATTACAAAAGACTATTTATCACAGGCAGTATCTTTCCAGAAAAGAATGTATGGTGTGCAGGAAAATTAATATCAATGCTGACCTGAGAATAATAAAGGCAGGTTTGTATTTGAAGCCGAAGGAAATGAAAAAGCCCAGAGGAGTTTGGGGAAAAACAAAACAAAAACAAAAAGCCACTATCACCACCCTGTGAATTTAATATGGGTTTAAAGGAACTGTATAATTGATAGATAAAAGTTCTTATAAACAAAATATTAATACAAGCACACGCTTCCCCTTCTAATCCCTCCTCACAACCGACTGCTTTTGTGAACTCTCATCAGTGAGCTCTTCTAGATACCTACATTAACTTAGATGAATATGGCCACCTATTTTCCAGCATCAGAATAATTTTTCTGGGGAAAACTGTAAGCTCCTTCTGGCAAGGACCATGCTGCTGTGTATGTTAGTAAAGCCTCATGCGAGTTGTCAGAACTCAATTAATAATTCAAGGTTTTCATCCCCCAAATCTCCATCAGGCTATCAAGAAACAACACTCTCAGCCAATTAAACAAAAGGTTAAAAGCATTACATTACATTCATGAAATACATTTCCATTGGCTCATCATATTGTGGACATGACACCATCCCCGGATTGCTGTTGGCTTTTAGAAACTGATTCTTTCCTGGATGTCATGTACAATTTAGAAAAATATTTGCCCGTGCACAGAAAGTTTATTTTCAAATTACTTCATCTAATTTTACAAATGTGCAATGACCAAATACTGTTTACAAAAAAATTACCAACCATAACAAAAGTTATCTAGCCACAAAGCTGCCAACATGCTTATCTGTTACATATATATAGTTTGACATTCACTATTCAGTATCAGAATGTGAAACTTTCATGCCTTTCTCCTTGTTTCCTACTTTCCTGCCTTGTTTTAAGAGTAGTAGTATTTAAAGGAAATGTGGTTTTGTTAATTCAGTATTGTTTTAATGTGAATAGGGTTCCATATTTTCTACAAATTTCTACTATTAAAATGTACCTTAAAACTGCAAATTCCCAGTCTCTCTCATGCACTGAAATGCTGACCAGCACATCACAGGCCAAAAACTAGATGTTTTCTCCTAGTCTTATAGCAGTAAAGGGTCTGATCCTCGTAAGTATTCAACTATGGCTATCCTAGCTAAGGGCAGCAGCATTTAATGCCTAGGCTGACAGTGCTTTGGCCTAGGGTGGCAAATTTATAACAGCCAGAGGCCGCTTCCCCCAGTGCCGGTTCGCACCTCCGTCCCCAGCCCTGCCCAACTCCACCCCTTCCCCGCCCCCATTCCCCACCTCCTCCCTGCCCCTATTGGTCCCGTTCCCCAAATCCCTGCCCCAGCCTCACCTCCTCTCCTGAGCACACCACATTCCCCCCCTTCTTTGCAAAGCTGTTTTGGGCACAAGCACTGGCAGGGAGCGGGGAGAAGCAGGACCTGGCGGCGTGGTCAGGGGAGGAGGCGGAGGCAGAGATGGAGGGGAGGTGAGCTGGAGGGGGCGGTACAGCAATTATTTCTGGGCCTAGGGACAGCAAAATCATTAATCCGCCACTGGCTAGGGGAGCTGCAGGAGATTGTTAATATTCAGACCTTATGACAGCAAATGAGACTTCCAGTTGGAAAGTTCCAGAGCACACAGTGATACACACCAGAATGTTTCACTTTTATGGAGGTATTAAAACACTGACAGGTATCTGCTATATTTTTCTTATTTGGTAAATATTTATCTTTTTATCTCAGGGCCTAATCCTGCCCACGCTGAAATCACTAGGAATTTGACCACTGACTTCAACGAGAACAAGGTCAGAGAACTGAGATATTAGAACTAACAGTAGTTTCTTTTTTACTGACATCTTTTAGAATGGATTCTAACATGAACAATGTGTTCACACCAAGTCAAGCAGCAGCAAGCTATGCCACAAGCACCAACAAATCTAAACGTATGCATTTATTTATCACCACATTAATATGAAAGCATATGGAATTACTAGAAAAATAGGCCAGTCCCAATTAGAATAGATACTGTCAAGGAGTGCAATAGCATGTATTTAATTTCCCCCCTTACTGAGCAGCAGCAAATTTAAAGTAACTTGGCAACAGAAGAAAAGAAAAGGATATATTAATTTAGTTGTAGCTTTTTATAGGATTTCTTTAGTGTACTAAATATGTCACACCTTGGTACTTTAGAGTTTAAACAACATATTTCTTGCCAGTTGTGCTGAACAAACAGACCAGGCCAATATGAAATGCAAAATACATTTTCCTTCTTATGGTGGTGCTGATTCTCAAAAGCGTTAGATAAACCGAAGAATTTGTTTCCGATTTAAATTCAGCAGCTTCCCCTTTCCAGCTCAGCCCTTTTATGGAATTTCAAAATTCTGGAACCTCCCCTTAAATTTGGAGGTCTACTGTGCACCACATCATACATATTTATAATATTATGGTGCCACATTCCTAAGAAAACAGGAGTTGCCATGCCACACTAGAATATAGTAAGTCCTTTAGAGGAAGGAGGTCCTCTCTTTTGCCCAACCACCATCACTTAATAGCACTTGGCTACTCATACCGTACTATCTAGGACTTGCCACTAGGCACTGTGCAATGTATATATTTGTCTTCCTGAGATTAAAGGTGCTGCACAGGATTTTAAACTCAGCATTGATAATGAATAATAAAACCAATGGAGACTTAATATGTTTTTTTATATCCATGCACTCGGGATAATAAAAGGATGTCATAATTCAGGATTTGTGTCAGCAGTGCTATTACACTGAAATGAATTAGGATTTGAGGAAGGATCTTATTTCTGGTTCTTTTTTGTAAAATGGCTGGCAATACTATCAGTAGTTTTGATAAGCAGTCCCAATTCCACCAGTTCCTACAGTGAGATTTTCAGCCCATTCCAGTTACTCCCAATCCCACAAACCCTCTGGAACTGATAGGTTTACAATCACACTGGCCAAGATTGCATATAATTCAGATCAAAGCCTCAGAGATCAGGGTTTAATCCCTGAAACCACCCTGTGTCCTGCATTATTAATTATAATGACTTTCTTAAATGGTTCATTTGGATGCACTTTAGTGGAATGTCTTTTTTCAGTTCCCTTCTTAAAAGTTACAGATTAATGACAGTTTACAGACTGAAAGCTACAATATAATGTCATTCTAAAGTGTACAGTTGGTTTTGTGCTTTTCCAAGTTACAGCTCTGTTTTAAAGATACTTATCCATCTCTGATTTGCTGCTGTTTGGTATAACTTCTAAGTACTTCAAGTAGGAAAAAATATTCCTTTCCCAATTAAAAAAAGCCATAAAAACAAAAGATAACCAAAAAGAGTTGCTAAAGTTTTCAAAGGACTATAATATTAACATGAGCATATGGTCTGCCCTAAACCTAAATCCAAAATCATGTTACAAGTCAATTCAAATGCAAACACAATGTCTTAATGTCTACGTATCCCAAGCAGGGGTAAGAACACATGAACAAAGAAGGTTGTTCATTTTAAAATTTTCCAGTATCTCCAGGATTAAAATCCAAATTAAAAACCAAATCTTCTGATACAAGCACACACAAGCTGTGTACAGATATTGCAAGTATGCAATAGCTTGGGGGCCAGATGTATCTAAACACACAGGCTTGCTTCTTTGGAATAATCATTTAGCTATGGATGCTGCAGGCTAACTTAGTGTTTTCTAGAGCTAAACCTTAGTGACCTAGAAAAATGTTGGTTATTTATGTAAAGACATTTTGAAAGACTCCTTGCCGTGTAATCAGTAACTGTGCAGTGCATCTGACACAAACTTTTGGAGAGATTTCAGATTGTTTCAAATCAAACACCATGCTGGTTAATTGAATTATGGTTACAGCCCACTTTAAATCACGAGTTGTTACCTTCTATAGCTTTGGAGAACGCTTACATTTCTCCCTTGCTCAGATAACAGCTCTACAGAAAGACTAATGGTTACTGGATTTATTGTTCAGGTCTTCAGTTGGGGCATAAAGTATAGCAACGTCTGTTGCCAATGCAAACTTCAAGTCATGACTTACCGGTACTTTTATTATATGGTATGTTGGCAAAAAGATACAAGAGTCCTTTCATTTGATAAAGGATGAGCTAAATACTAGATGTTTCAGTTTTCAATGGAAAATAAGCTTTACAATAGATATTGGAAGGCAGATTTACATTAAGTAAATGAGACCTGCTGAATGCACCAAAAAAAAAAAAAAAAAAAAAAAGGAACTATTGTCTGTTCAATCATTATTTGAGCACATGTTCTGCACAAGAGGGAATAGGCCTGAGAATAACAGCACTAGTTCACAGGAACATTTGTGTTTCTATTGGCGGGGGAGTGATTCCCAGATATCCTTCACTTCCACTTTAGCTATTTCCGTCCTTCACTAGTTCACTTTAGAGGCTGAACTCAGTTTTTCTTCAGCTCTGAAAAGGAACTCCCAATAGGAAGCTCCTTGGTACTCATCATTAACAAAACAGACAGAAAAAGGGCAAGGACAGGGAGGATTAGACCTAAATGGAAACACAAACATCATTCTTTCTCTTCCCTCCTTCAGATCCACAGATTTCAGAACAGTTCCTTCCTGGAAAGAATCTAAACTATGTATAACCTACATAGGAAAAGGAGGGGATTATTTAGGCTAACAACCCTGGAATCCATATTTCTCTCTTCCTTTGGTTTCTTAGTATTTTTAATCAAAGATAAACAGAACTCCTGAGAAGACAAGTTATTTTCTTATACGATTGGCAAAAGAGAGTGTCATATACTCAAAATAAGTCAACACAGTGGGGTCAAAACAGTTCCATAAGGGTTATAGTAAATAAACTTATTGTTCTTTCCTTATAAAATGGTGTATCAATTATTCATTTTTAACTATTTCATCCCCCTTGGTCCATTCTTCCTCATGTATAATGTCATTCCATTATTAACTTAGTTCAGGCAATAAGGCATTCAATTTTTCTTAATTGTTATTAATATCTGAAGTAGATACTTGTTTTTTGAAACCATTAGTGATAAAATATATTTGTGGATTGCCATCACAAGCATTATAAAGATATAGGTGACTGTAGTGAGGCAACGACTCACCAGTGTGGTGCCTCCTGCTGGTTGTCTTGGAATTAGCTCTTTTCCAGCTTTTGGAGAGCCCTCTGCAGGCCGGTGTCTTGCCTGCCGCTGGCATCTGTATTCCTCCGGGACCCCAGTGCCCTTTGCCCTGGAGTGCTGCCCTAGCAGTACCCCAACACTATGGGTCTCCTCTCCCAAGGGAACCCCCAACCCTCTAAACCCACCTTGTCATCAGCTAGCCCCGCTCACTGGGGCAGACTGCAGTGTAATGGCCACTCATCATTGGCAAGGGGGGTTAGGACCTGCTGCCTTTGCCTATTCCCAGGCTGCCCCCCTACAGCCCCAGTACCTTTCTGGGCCTTTACCAAGGCCTGAAGGTTTACCAGGCTGGAGCTCTTCAGCTCCTTTTGCCCTATCCCCAGCCCTTCTCTGCCTCAGACACTTTGCTCCCAGGCAGCTAGCCCTTCCCACTCCAGGGCTAGAGTGAGACTCCCCCAGGTTCTGGCCCACAGCCCTCTTATAAGGGCCAGCTGTGGCCTGATTGGGGCATGGCCCTAGCTGTGGCTGCTTCTCCCAATCAGCCTAGCTGGTCCCAGCTGCAGCCCTCTACACAGCTGCTTTTAACCCCTTCAGGGCCGGAGCGGGCCTACCCTGCTACAGTGACTGATTTACTACTCCAGTATTACGTACTCCAGTATTATACTGCTGAAATTCCATTGATTTCTTTAAATATCAAATCCTCTAAGGATACTTTTCTAGAATTGCATCTGTTCGTTCAAATCCTGTGAGCTACTGAGCTCTCAAAACTTCCACTGACAACACTGCAGGGACAATCAGGGTTTGGCCCTGTGTGATGATAAACTGATTATCTATTGGCACTTTTCTAATGAAGAGTTGAATAAAAAAAAATTCACCTGTAGGAATGCAGTAACTGGAAGAGAGTCATATAAAGATGTAGTATCTATAAAAACAGCCATGGATCAGCTTTTAAACGGTCAAGTTATACAAGACACTTTTAGAGCTAATTTTGGTTATTCCTTCATACTCCCTTCGAGTGGGTTAACAAACGGTAAAAGACAGTAAATATGAGAGTAGCTTTCCTTCAGTCGATTGATACCTCCTCTTTGCAGAGACATCTACCATTTTTTGCCACTTTCTTCAGAATTCTGGAATTAATATTATTTTTCCCCAGAATTTTGTTCTGCCCTATCCTCTTTTGACTACTTGTACTAGAGTGAAAATAACTTCTTAAAATATTTACTTTTTCAGCCTTGAGAAATTACATAAACATAAAGGAAAATATTAAGGAAAGAAATCTGAAAGATCTTTTTTTTCAAGCCATGTCTACATCTTGACAACTACTTATTCTTTACCATCTGTTGGAAGCTGTGGAATCTTCTTCATTGACCTTTAGTTTTTCAACTCTGTTCGTTTTATAAGGTGTCTTGCATACAGGTGCAGTGCGTATTATCCATTTCATGCTTCCTTGTTCATCATTTGTCTTTTTTTATTTCTGGTGTATTTATAGCTAGATTACATACCTAACCCTTGGGCATACATTAATTTATCTTTGAATGTTTCCATTTCCCTTCCATGTCCTTTAACTCCATTGATTTATCCTATCTGATTTCATCCTGTGCTTTTCACATTCTTCTAAAATTTCCTCTTCTGCATAGAGGCCCACTCACATCTCCAATCCTGTTAGCTTTACCATGCAAAGATTAAATCAAGGATTGATTTATTTCTAGTTCCACCTTTTTACATACTGCATAATGGAGTAGTGCTCTGCCTTGACCACAAACCTGCAAGCTTTCTTGATATATTCCTTTTATGTAATTTGTCTACATACAGCATGCAGTAATTCAAATCTCACGTAACTAGTAGTTTGTACTACACATATTTTCCTGTTCTTAGTTAATGCCAGCATCTTATCAACAATGTGTTGTACCTCTTATTAGGTGGATTATAGCTAATTGTTGTTCATAGTTTACTTCTTCTGCTATATTTGATTTCTAGCTATGATCAGGTAACCCTACCCACACATCCCTCAAACTAAGTCTCATCTTCTTCAAAAGTTTCCTTACCATAGGACGCATTCCCCCACATTTACAATAATTCTAATCTTTTCTAAATAACTTAATATTTGCCTTGTATTTCAATTTCAGTCATTTCTCATTAGATGTTAACTTGCCTTCATGTACAGTTGTTTTGGGGGGCCAACAGTGTTTATACATCTGCAAAATGTTATGATCTCACACCTATACCATTTTCTTAGCCACACATTCAGTTTTCTAATCTGCTGCTCTCTAGCTGACAATAAATATGAGGCTTATTTCTTACCAGACAAATCTACCGCACTTTTCTTTACTTTTGTAGGAAAGTTTACTTTACAAAATTACTTCTGATTCCTTAAACTTGATTTGTAAGATCATTATTTTCTGTAGTCCTGTAATATTATGTATCTGTAATGCAGAACTACCCCCAAACTGCCAGAGGTAAGTGTGTCTGGACTCAGCCATCATGGAGACCTACTCAGACCCTGGGCTATGTAGCACTCTGTAGCCATGTGTAATGATGCTCATTCACCTCCAGTGCATCCCCAGTACCTGATGTTGCAGGTATTCTCATCTCCAGTGCTCCCTGCAGGCCATCTGTCTTCACACCCCACTCACCCTCGGGCTGAGAAGCAGCTAGTCCAAACTCCTTCCAGGGTAACAAAGTGTCTAGGTCAAGCCAAAGTCCTAATGAACCTATCCTCTGGGCATTGTCCTTTCCTGGAGTTCCTCTGCCTTTCTCCAGCTCTAGTGTCAACCACTAAGAACTCTAGCCTCCAACATTTAGTGCTTTGGCCTTGTAGGAGCCAGCCTTCCTGTCTATTCCCTGTGGCTTTCTTCCCCTGCCTGAACTCTCATAGACTATTTATAAGGCTTAGATGTCTATTGAGTTATCACCGGATCCTTTCTTTGTCCCGTCTTCTCTAGTTGATAAACTGTCCAAGTGAAGTGAATCTTTTCTCACCCAATGGGGGTTTCACTCATCACACCATGTAACCATTCTCCTTGTCTGGAGCATTGTTACAGGACTCTGTTTTTTCCAGCAACTTGAGGATGATGTTAGCAAGGCACTGAGCATGCTTGAAACCCCCTTCCCCCATCCCAACACAAATTTGCAAGATGCAAGATGCAAATTTTTTTTTGGTTCTGATGTTAGGTAACCAGTTCCGGCCTCTCTCTCTCTACTTTGTGACAGCAGGACAGGGATGACTGCTGGCTATATTTCAATACCTCCTACAACCTCAAGCAGTGGGAGACAAAGGAGCCATGATTCACGCACGACTGCTTATTGAGTTCCTCAATCTCCCTGTTTCCCGCATTGTGATGCACCATCTGCTACACCAGAACAGGTGCAGACTCCCTTCATCCCTGCTCCCTGGGGGCTGGTTGATTCAGTCCAATACTCTTTATATGGTTTCCTGAGACCTATGCACCCTGAAGACTGCATATGACACAGTAAAAAAGTGCACAAAATGCTAATTTCTTATATTGACTCCACAATCCACACAGTTTCTTCTGATATTCACTTAGGGCTGTGGTTAAGTGCAGGAGGCTTTAATGCTATGTTTCTTTAGGTTCCTCTGCCTGACTTATTTTGTCATCGCCAGCCTCTTGTAAAATTGACAGCCAGGTTCTCTGTGTGGCTTGGCTTCTCTTATGCTTGTCTTTTCTTTTACCTACAGTAACAAATGGCCTCTCTTACTCCACCTTGTCCTACAGGGTCTAACTCCAGATCCTCTGCTCTTGCTGTGCTCCCCGCAAAATTCTTTTCTGTGAAATGCTTATTCTTATGAATGCTGTAGCATGTGAAAAACTGAAGAAGACCTGGAGAAGAACTTGGTGTAAGCACAAAAGCTTGTCTCTTTCACCAACAGAAGTTGGTCCAATAAAAGATGTTACCTCACTCACCTTGTCTATCTGACAAACTGGTTCTTAAGCTCAATAATATTATGATTCAATGCATACTGTAAATATCACATGTACAAATCCATCCCCTGGATTGGCTTCATGCAGAAAACACCATATCTTGTCCTGCTTACAAATCTAAGATTTTACAATGTGTTAAGACTCATAGGGTATGTCTACACTGTAATAAAAGACCAGCAGCATGGCCATGGCTGGCCCAGGCTAGCTGACTTGGGCTCACAGTGCTCAGGCTGTTGGGCTATAACATTGCAGTGTTGATGTTTGGGCTCTGGCTGGAGCCCCAAGCTCTGAGACCTCGTGGGGAGGTGAAGGGTCTTAGAGCCCATGCTCCAGTGCAAGTCTTAATGTCGACACTGCTATTTTTAGCCCCACAGCCCAAGTTCAGAGACTCAAAGCAACAGGCTTTTTATACCCATATGTGGTATTATGTTATAAGTGCCTTATGTTTTATAACCTACCAAAGTTGAAACGGAAGAGAAGAAGATTAAATACAATATAAAGCAGCCAGCGGGTCTGCATTTCTTTCACCTTCTCCATACTTAGTCAGCCCCAGCTGTGATCCAACTAAATTCAAAAGTTTACAGATATATCTGAGAGAAACATGCCTTTTCCCAAACAAATCTACTTCCTACCATTCCAAGGGCTTTAATACAAAAAAGCATGCATCCCTTTAAGTCATTTTAGAATTTTTAAAATGCCAATTAAAGCTGAACGGTTAGAGAAAGACAATAAAACATGACGTGGAGACTGCATACTCCCACTCTCTCCAAAACCCCCACAGTCAGCGCCAGCTGTAGCCCAATTAAACTCAATAGTATGAAGGTGTTCACAAGAGAATACTTACAATTTACCTAAAGAATTCCAATTTCCTGAACACTATTAGGACTTTGACTCAAAAGCTCCTATCTTTATAGAGCTCTTTTTTCTTAAAAATCTAATTAGATACAATACCTCACCAATATTAGCTTTATACCCAACAGTTCCCTCTAAATCCAAGAAATCCAGTAAAAAATTAGCAGATTTTACTGAACATTAACAGTTACTCTTGTTAGTCAAAGATGATTCAGAAAAATGATCAACCTTATTTTACACTTTACTCTCAGTACATCCTGTCTCTTCTCACTTTCCAAATATACTTTTTAAAATTTCTTTTCCAGTAGCAGCATCAATCAGAATATCTCCTCAGAGAGCAATGCTCTGCTCCAGCCCGAGGGTGTCTCCACACAACAGGAAGCCACTCTAGCAACTCAGCAGGCTGCCATCACCTACTCAACATCCTAAGCTCTACAATGATAGAAGTAACTCTGCTAGGAAGGGATACTGGTGAATTACTTGTGTAAATATGTTTGGGCATTTAGGGCCTAATGTATACTTCAGGAGAGTTGTTCCATTGACTTCAGTGGGCTCTCGGTCAGCCCATTAGAACATAACCAGGACTGATGTACGTTAAAGAAAATGAACCCAATATTACGACAATCTAAAATATTTCTTTATGTCAAAGGAAGAGAAATGGAGTCACCTAAACTTGGTACATTGAAAGGAACAGAGAAAAGCCCAGATTAATTTGCATGCTATAATACTGTTTTAATGTTACTCTTCTTTGTTCGGCTTGCTTAAAACTCATTTGGTTCTAGTTTTGTAGGAGGGAATCACAGGCAATCTAGCAGAGGCACTCTATTATTATTTTCTTATACACATTTATAAACTATGTAATGAAACTCTGTTGTGCTGACTTCAGCAAGTTGACTCCCCAACTGCAGATATAGTAATTGGCTTGAATGGGTATTTCTAGAGCTTTTGCTTACCCCATCCTTTTAAAGATACCTTCTATTCTCCCCCATTTTTCGTCGCCTTTCAGATATGGAGTAGCTGGGGACATTTCATAGTTAGGATTAAAGCTACTTCTCCATTATACATTTCATTTTCACTCACACTCTTGTAACTTCCCCTAAAAGAAACCATGTCCCCTGACTCTTTACATCCCACATCTTGATTGATTTTTTGAACACCCCACGCACACAGAAGTCCATGGGGCTTAACATTTTTTCCCATCATTGGCTTTTTGAAAAATTAGATTGGTTGCTGTAAATCAAGGGCGGGTGGTGGTGATAGAGTGCATGAGAAAGGTTTAAATGACATCTTAAAACTCTCCTTTGCTGTGATGTCCACAAAAAACAACAAAATTTAGGTTGCTGGTGCACTGATACCACTGTCCATCATGCTGACCAAAATTCTCTCATTGTTTCCTTGTGCTTCCCATCTATCTGATTATATCCACCTGTTGTCTCTGATAGAACATTTTTCATCCATGGATCTTAAAGCTCTTTACAAAGGTATCATTTCCCATTTTACAGATGGGAAAACTGAGGTACAGAGAAGTGAAAGAACTTGCCCAAGGTTACACAACAAGCTGCTGGTAAAGCTGGAAATAGAGCCCAGGTTTCATGAGTAAGCACAGTGCCCTATTCACTAGACCACACTGCCTGTGAATAGTTAAGGACACATGTAGGAAGTTTCATGCTAACTGTGCTAAAACATCTTGGAATTACTAAAAATTATAGATGAGAATATCCTAACTCAAAAAGCGTTTCTTCCAAAAAATGGGGAATTCATCTTAACAGATAAAAAGAAATTGTTCCCAAAACTAAAAATTAGTGATTGCTTTGGTGCAGTCATATATTTGTGTATGTGTGTGTATATATATATATATATATATATACACACACACACACACACACGGTGCTTTAAAAGGATGAATTTCACAAAGCTGAAAACAATTTTGAGCCAAATCAGCTGAGAGAAAGAATTTAAACAGAAAAAAATGTGAATGATAATCTGGAACTGTTTAAGAATATTTCACTAGAAACCACAAAAGCCACAAACCCAAAACTGAGAAAGCAGGGTACACTAGTTAACAACCTGTCTTAGAGGGGAAGTGAAGCCTGCCATAGATAGATATAAACTAGAGAAAAAGGGAAAGCGGACACTAATGATTATACATTAGAAGCTAGAAACCGTAGAAAATTGATAAGGGCAGCAAAAGGACAAAGGAGAACTCTATGGCCAGCGAAGTTAAGGACAATAAGAAGGAGTTTTAAAATATATATTAGGAACAAAAGGGAATTTTGATAAGGATATTGGTCCTTTACTAGATGAAAATGGTAGAATGATCAATAATAGTGCAGAAAAGGCAGAAGAGTTCAATATTTATGTCTGTTCTGTGTTTGGAAAAACCCAAATAATGTGCTAGATCCACAAGGGGAACCTAGGCTCCTAAATTCCCCTTTAGGCAACTAAGTCCTCATTTAGGCACTACTGTCATTTACAAAACCACCACTCAGATGTTGCCTAAAGTCACCAAGTGCCCAAGTTTCCACCAGTAAAATCCCCATGGTGCTGAAATTTATGCCAGTGAGCATGGAAAAGCTACTTAAGTCCTGATGGTGAGTAGACTGGAGCCAAACTCATGCTTAAGCTGTGGTGAGATCCTCAAACTAGGTATTTCTTCATTTATCTTCCCCATGGGGCCTGATCAGGTAGGCATATTCAGTGGCCCCCTAAAAGCACACCTAAAACAGAGCTTCCTCCATCCTCATTTGCCCAGCAGTTAGAGCATTCATCTAGGATGTAGGTGACCCTGGTTAAAATCTCCACTCTGCCTAATCCAGGGCACCTACCTCCCAAGTGTTCTCCAATCTCTGGGCTATAAGATATTCTTGGGTGGGTTTCTCAGACTCTTTCCAGTTGAAGCTGTTCCATCTTTTATAAATTAAGTAATCATTACAAGAGAGCAACTGAAATGGACTCTGTAGCCTGGTGGTTAGGGCACTCACATCAGAGGTGGGAGACTCAGGTTCAAGTCCCTGATCTGGATCAAGATGATGGGGGGATTTGAAGCTGGGTCTCTCATACCTTGGGTAAGTGCTCTAACCATTGGACTGATGGGTGACAGTGCTGTCACCAGCACAATTTTCCATGAGAAAGGCACCTAAGTGAGGTCAGCTCTGTCTCCAGGAGAGGGCTCATGGCTGTGAATCCCAAGCAAAGATAGGAACCTAACTCTTTTGGAGGGGTGGGGCTTAGACCACACCCCTCTCCTCAGCATTTTGTAGCCAGTGATTTTAGTGTATTGTTCATTAATTTTGTGTTTATGATTAACTAACATGTTGTGTCATTATATAATCATTGTATGCTAAATAGAGTTAAATTGTAGGATTATAGAAGTATAAAATTGATCAGTAGTTAGAAGGAATAACCATTCATTAGGTATCTAAGTAGGGCTGAAATGCAAGGCCTGTAGGCTGAAGTCTGCAAGATTCTGCTTAAGCTATTTTAGGCCTTGGAGATTAGAAATGCTGACAAAATAACCGGATGCCCTAACATTATGGGAAAAGAGGTACCAAGTGGTAATATTATGTGTTAACCACAGGATACAGGTTGTGCATCCATACTAATAAGAATAAAGGGAACTTACACAGCCTATAGAAAATTGAGGTCCCTTAAGTTTCCAGGAGACACAGACCAATAAGAGAAAAGAGGATTGACACTTTTATGGACATGCACAGACTGTAGGTATAGACAGAATCACAGTATAAAAAGGGGATGCCCAGAAAAGGAAAACTGAGCTTCTTGTGGGAAACTCCAGCAGGAACCATCCCTCTACTGATGAACAAGCCATGAGAGACCCATCAGACCCTAACACTATTGTTACAGATGTGAGTATAAACAAATACAAAATATAATAACATATATATTATAATAATAATAATAATATAACAAAATATAAACAAAACATTTGTAACTTGTGCATAGGTCTGCATAAACTTTCTATATGCTTCGATAACCATAACTTTAATTGTCACTTTAATAAAACTTATAAAATAGACTAGACTTTGTACTTGTGAATCTCGTGGTCACTACTCTTGGTCTTTGTGTGTTCCTTGAGACTCTAAATCTGAAGCAAGTAGCAGAGGTGACTTTCACTCTGTTTAAGCTTGAAACTGTACCACCAGAGCCGAACCCACATGTAATACCACATTACCAAATTCACTTTAAATAAAATAAAAGGCTACAGTTTCCTACTGGCTAGCTTAGGTAACTCACTACTCACTGTGTGGGCTTGTGTGAATTCCCTTTTTAGAAGCCTACTTTTCCCCATGTGTTGTACGGGGAGCCTGGGCTCCTAACCCGGGGTAGTGAAGGTAGCAGAGAGCCTAAGTCCCCTTTGTGAATCTAGCCTGATGTATTCATATCATATATGATGATGATACACTTTCCATTCCAACGGTAACTCAGGAGGATATTAAACAGCAGCTACTAAAGTGAGATTTTTTTAAAATCAGCAGGTCCAGATAAATTGCATTCATGTGTTTTAAAAGAGCTGGCTGAAGGAGCTCTCCAGAATGTTAATGTTCATTTTCAATAAGTCTTGAAACACTGGAGAAGTTCCAGAGGACTGGAAAAAAGCTAATGTTGTGCCAATATTTTAAAAGCGGAAATGGAATGACCTGGGTAATTCTACACCTTTCAGCCTGATGTTGCTCCCAGGCAAAACAATGGAATGGCTGATATGGGACTTGATTAAAGAAGGTAATTTAATGAATGCCAATCAACATGGGTCTATGGAAAATAGCTCTTGTCAAACTAAGCAGTTTTGATGAGATTATAAATTAGGCTGATAGAAGTAATAGCGTTAATATAATATTCTTAGGACTTGTCTACATAGTGGGGTAATATGGGGATGTGATTTCTAAAGCGCACTACCACGTTGGGCTTTAATTGGTCTCTTTAGGGTCTGCTGGTATGCACTAAAAGTTCCCTAGCATGCTTTAATATAGTACTGTTTCAAACAGCGCTATGTGAAAATACACAGGGGAAATTTTAATGCACACCCGTAGGGGCTACATGGATCAGTTAGTGTGTGACCCATGAGAAATCACACCCCACATTGCTATGTGAATTATGCTCTGTGTAGCAGTTTGACTTAGACAAGGCATTTGACTTGTAGCATGACATTTTGATTAAGAAACTAGAGTGGCACAAAATCATTCTGACAGATTAAATGAATTAAAAACTAATGATAAAATCTCAGTATAATTGTAAAGGGGGAAACATCAAACAGTGGGTGTATTTCTAGTGGGGTCCCACAGATATTGTTTTTTGGCCTTAATTCAATATCTTTTTCTAATGATCTAGAAAAAAACATGATATCATTACTGAGAAAGTTTGCATATGACACAAAAATTAGGGTAGTGGTAAATAATGAAGGGGAAAGGTCACTGATACAGAGCAATCTGGATTGCATGGTAAATTGGGCATAAGCAAACAAATATGCCCAAGTGTAAATGAGTAAAGATTAAAGGTTAGGGACTCACCTGGGAAGCAATGACTCTAAAAGATTTGGAGGTCATAGCAAATAACCAGCTTAACAAGAGCGCCTACTGCTATACAGTGGCTAAAGGCGAATGTGTGCCTTGTATGTAGAAACAGGGGACTCTTGAGCAGAAGTAGAGAGGTTATATTACCTCTATATTTGGAACTTGTCTATCCCCTACTGGAATACTGTGTCTAGTTCTGGTGTCCACAATTCAAAAAAGATTTTGATAAATCAGAGAGGGTTCAGAGAAGAGCTACAAGAATAACAAAAGTACTAGAAAACAAGCCTTACAGTGATAAATCAAGGAGCTCAATCCATTTAGCTTAACAAAGAGAAGGTTAAGGGGTAATTTGATCCCAATCTGTAGATACCAACATGGGGAACAGAAATGTGATTATAGAGGGCTCTTCATTCTAGCAGACAAAGGCACAGAAAAGATCCAGTGGCAAGAAGTTGAAGCTAGACAAAAATTTACATTAGAAATAAGGTACATATTTTTAACATTGAGGTAATTAATTACTGGCACTATTTACCAAGGGTTGGAGTGGATTCTCCATCACTGACAATTTTTCATGATAGGATTTTTTTTAAAAAGATCTGTTCTACTTCAAACAGATCTTTGGGATTAATTCAGTGAAGAACTATGTCCTATGTTTTACATGAGGTCAGAGTAGATAATCAAAGTGGTCTCTGCAGCCATCTCCAACTCCTTCAGAGAAAGGAAAATCAAGCCACTGCCATTCACAAGACTGAATTCTTTTCTAAGGTAAAGCCACCATTTTATTTGTATGTGAGGGAATCTTAACTCTGCATTTCCTGGCAACCCAGTGCTTGAATTTGCAGAATTAAATTTTCACAATCGGGAAGGGCTCTTGTAGAACGCAGTAAGAGGAACACGGAGTTAAGGCAACTGATTCCACATTCCATGTAAGGACATCTTTGATATCTGAATGTTAAAATATGTAATAATTGTTTGAGAAACCAGTTTCATATGAATATGAAACAGTTCTTTATGTTGGGCATGTAGTAGTTTGTTTTGTTAGTTACATATATATTGTCATAGCTTTTCACAAGTTACAGTTTATTTATTTTTTTATAGAAATTAAAATATATATTTCTTTAGTTCTGTATCACTGTGGAATCCCATTCAATTATTCAGAGCCTCATTTATATGCTGTTGGTTTTCTCTCCAATCCTAATGTACCTAATAATTTGTCATTGTTATATTCTCATACTTATCTTTTTAACTAAATTAATACAATACTGGCAGTTAAAGAACCTGCAGAGAACTATAATAATTTTCCTTATTGTAAGTTTTTCCTGTGCTAAAAGCCAAAGTGGCTAAAAGCCAACTAGTTTGACTGGCATCTTTTTCTCCTTTTAAGTTGCTGCTGTGATTTTTTTTTTCCCTCTGGCATTTAGTAACCTGTCAAGTAATATTCTCAGCAGGAATTTTACAAAAATAGTCAGGATTGAAAACACTGATGTGAAGTCAGGGAGAAACTCTGTTAGCACTACAAATAATCAGCTACTTGGGGTCAAATACAGACAGATGCAACTTCTATGGAAGGCAAATTCAGAGGCAAAAATGGCAGTGTTAGTTACAAAGTCACATTGTGGGGATAAATTGGTCAGAAAGTAGGTGTAGTAAATGGTAAAGTAAGGTAGCTTGCAACTGGGTGACATTCAGTGGGTGTACAAAATAAGTGTAACTGACAGAAAGGAGGCTTATGCCCTCACTTACTCTTACTGAAATCCATGGAGTTATATCAGTATATCCAGGGCCTTAAGGACTAATCTTTGTCTTTACATATAAAGGCATAATTTGTATGTAAGTCAATGCAGGGCCAGCTTTGTCAGGCTACACACTGTGAGGGTGCAGGAGGCCCTGGATTGGGAAGAGGCTATATAGCAAGGTAGAGGACAAACATTCTGTGCATACTCAGCTGTTTATTTCTCCACTCTTTATACCAGGGCCTGGTCCATAGCCAACTGATGTCAATGGGAATCTTTACATTCAAAACAATGGGCTTTGGACTAGGCTAGTTTAGCAGTAAACTGCAGTAGCAGAACCTAGCTTTATTCTCTGTCTACCTTGATGAATTGAAGCCCTGTATGCTTGGTCAAGCATTTGGAGTGCCATAAAGATGGGAATGTCTTCTGGTGAGATATGGAAAGAAAGGAATATTTAAGGGCTTAAGGTGTCATTGTCTTTCTTTCCTCCCCTCCTCTCAACTCCTGTCCCTTGACACTTGACTCCTGCTGAGGTCTTGGGAACTGGGAGCTTCCTAGGTCCCTCCGCCCAATCGTCCACCTCCCTACAGTAGCCTATAATTAAAAGAATTGGCCAGGGAAGGCATAGGTATAAGATAACATATAGGTATAAGTTAAGCCTGTAATGCAAGAGGCCTACAGGCTTCGGCTTGTAAGACAATACCTTAGCATACAGCCTATAAAGCCTTAGCATAAGTAGCTAATCAAAGTGACCTTAAGTCACCGACAGATCCCGGTCGTTGGTGGGTGGGATTGAACCTGGGACCTCTGGAGCTAAATGAACATAAGAACGGCCATATTGGGTCAGACCAAAGGTCCATCAAGCCCAGTATCCTATCCTCTGACAGTGGCCAATGGCAGGTGCCCCAAAGGGAATGAACAGACCGGTTATCATCAAGTGATCCATGCCCTGTCATCCAATCCCAGATTCTGGCAAACAGAAGCTAGTGATGCCATTCCTGCCATCCTGGCTAATAGCCATTGATGGACCTATCTTCCATGAATCTATCTAGCTCCCTTTTGAACCCCGTTATAGTATTGGCCTTCACAACATCCTCTGGCAAGGAGTTCCAGAGGTTGACAGTGCATTGAGTGAAAAAATACTTTCTTGTGTTTGTTTTAAACCTGCTACCTATTAATTTCATTTGGTTGCCCCTTGTTCTTGTATTATGAGAAGTAGTAAATAATACTTCCTTATTTACTTTATCAATACAATTCATGATTTTACTGACCTTTTAGTCGCCTCTTTTCCAACCTGAAAAGTCCCAGTCTTATTAAATCTCTCCTCATACAAAAGCCGTTCTATACCCCTAATCATTTTTGTTGCCCTTTTCTGAACCTTTTCCAATTCCAGTATAATGCATGAGCCTTTACTGCATGAGCTAAAAACCATATGGCCATTAGCTAAGGCTGTAGAGCAGACTCATTACTCTCTCTCTCTCTCTCTCTCTCTCTCTAAGTGGTCTCTGTGCCACTAGATGGGACAGAACACCACACCCAGGAAGTATGCGGGTTACAATATCATAAGATATAATGCTGTGATAAACAAGTACCATTAAACTGCTGACAAGTAACTGCAAAATATCAGCTGATGCTAGTTTGGGTATTTTAGGATAGGATCATCAGCAGATGTTCAGTTGCAAGATTGCTAGGGTAAACAATGGACATATATGCCAACAAGATTGTATACTAATTTATAAGAGGAGAACACCAAACACTGTCAGGGTGAGGAAGTGCAGATATGGACAGAGGAGACCAAATATCCTTATGAATATTAATGGTGGCCACAGAACCCTATAATAGGGCTAACCATGGCATGGAAGAAATAGGATCACCACTTGTGGATCACTCTGTCTCACCACTTTTAAGGTCTTCACAAGAGGTGGTGTGAGTATATGGATGCTCAGATGCAGGACATTTTGACCATCTTACATTATCTCTACCTATTTTTCTGGATTGGAGTGTTTGTGCTTTTGCTAACTGTGCTAATCAAAATATTACAAGAATGCCTTTCCTAAGTGTGATCGTCTCTCTTCTGCACACCATGGTCCTCATAATAACTCTGATGTTTCTGGGTCTGGTCATGGGGCAGAACCCTGCCAAACTACAATGTTAATCAGATTATCTAATTACTGAATATAACTAATACATAATCAATAGATCAAGCATTGCCACACTTACTGAGATCTTATCCGGGTCCCCACAACCCAAAGGCTGCTACTGCCTTAGGCCACTCTCCTCCTGCTTCCTCCAGTTTTTGTAGACAAATTAAGTAATTTAATATTTGATAACTGTTCCCCAAAATACTACTTGCACCACTCATAAAAAGTGCCAGTTCCTTTTCAACCAGTCAGCTAGTACAGAGCAGTTCAAATCAACATTTGCACATTTTTTCATATTTGAATAGTGGAAAATAGCTTTAGGGTAATAGTTTTAAAAATGCTCAATGCTGGCCTAATTCTGCTCCCGCTGAATTCAAAGTTTTACCATCAACTTCACCCGGAGTACAGCAGAAACTCAGAGTTACAAACACCAGAGTTACCAACTGACCGGTCAACCACACACGTCATTTGGAACCAGAAGTACACAATCAGGCAGCAGAGACCAAAAAAAAATGCAAATACTGTTATAGTATGGTACTGTGTTAAACGTAAACTACTAAAAAAAAAAGGGAAAGTTAAAAAAAATTGACAAGGTAAGAAAACTATTTCTGTGCTTGTTTCATTTAAGTTAAGATGGTTAAAAAGCAGTATATTGCTTCTGCATAGTAAACTTCCAATGCTGTATTAAGTAAATGTTCAGCTGTAAACTTTTAAAAGTACAACCATAACATTTTGTTCAGAGTTATGAACAATCTCCTTTCTTATGGCGTTATAATTCTGAGGTTCTATTGTAATGTCAAAGGTGAGTCCTTCCAAAAATTCTACCATTACATTTTATTTCCATGTATTTCAGGCTGCTTGTGCCATTTGTATAATTCAAAGGCAATATTTCACATATACACAGATACATTTCTATAGTGTAAAGAGACCTAATACTTACAGGAAAAACATCCTTACATTGGAGAAAGATCATCAAAACAAAAAGTCTAGCAATTTCCTTTTAAGAAAAAACTGTACATATTCTATCAGAGAATGAGATATGTAAGAGTGAAATTCATAAAATGAAATTCAGTGATCATATATGTGAAATATGAGTCTTGATATAAATTTATCTTTTACTTAGAAATCAGTATAACAGAAATAAACTGTGGTCATTTACTTTTAATTCAGAGAGTTACAAGAGATTTTTGAAACACTACTTACATTATAGTAAATAAAGATTAAAAAATGAAAAAGTATAATGCATAAAAATACCTTGCAAATCCAGGGCTTGATCCTATAAATACTCACTCAAGTGAGTATTCTTAATTATGTAAGTAAGCTCACTGAGCAGAATAGAGGGTCTTCATGTAAATAAAGTTATTTAAATGAACAAGTATTTTCAGGATTGGGTCCTTCTTTTGTGTCATGGGAAACAGATGCAGGTTGTTACATAAAGAGATCTAAAGCTACAAATGTTTTTTTCCCCTGTAGAAAGCAAAGCCCTGAAAAAATGCTATAAAATACCAGCAGGGCACAATGTTTTAAAAGCTATTATGATGTTCTTTAAAATTAACATGGGTTCTTTTTATTCTGAAACCAGAGATTATTTAAAATGCATTACCCAAAAGGCTATTTGCTATCTTTAGCAGCTTAATGCATTTTAAAGTAACATTCTCCTGTTATGAAGTGTAAAACCACGAAGTTCAGCAGGTAAAAGTCTATAACCAAGTGGTACTTTATTAATCAGTGCCATGTTTCACAGAAATCCTATCATCAACAGGCAGGTGTCACATTTGCGTAAATCTCTCATACTACTTAGTGTTCAAAAAAGTCAGTGACAAAGTAGAAGAAATTTTGCTCACTGTTGCCTCCAGGATCTACATCTCAGGTGGTACATGAAATACATGTGTACATATAATCCCACTGCACTATAAAAAATATGCATTTGTGTAATCACCCACAGTGAGGTCAAATTACCTCAATAAATTACACCACTCAGAGTAACGGTGAGAATAAAATGATGACCATAACAAACAGTGAGGCTATCATTATTATTATTCTCACTGTTCCGGCAACATGACCACATTATTCTCATCTCAGCCATATTTTTTTTCAAGGCAGATGTTGTAAAAATGATAAACGCAATGACGCATGCCTGCTTTTATTTTAGAGCACACTCCAGCACAAAACAAGATCCACAGTTAAATGTATGAATGACAAAGTGGCCAGCCTGCTTTCTCTTTTAAATCTTTTCCATTAATATTATCAATAATATTATTTTTGTACTTTCACTTCAACTGAAGGTCTCAAAAGCATTTTACCAGTATAGTCATTGAGCAATCCTGTGAGGAAGGTAAATAGGTAATTTTATATCCATGTTACAGACAGGACAACAGAGACACAGAAGGACAAATTCATCTTTAGTTTAACTCCACTAAAGTCACTGGCATTATACAAATGATGAATTTGACCTAGAGTGCTTTATATACCTGCCCAAGGTCATGGCAAAGCTGGAAATTGAGCCAAGTCTCCTGACTCCCAGACTTGTAACATTTTCCTTTCTCCCGTTCTTTGATCTATAATGAGACTCCATCAATCCTTTATGAGGCTCTGAAAAAGAAGCATCATTATAGAACAATAGCAGCTGAAATCCCATGCTGTTGCATGGGTATAATTTGTAAAATTATGCATGTACAAAAGCCAAAAATGGCTGAGAACTTAAAAATTGGAAGGTATCAGACCACGAATCCTGGAATGATTGAAACAGGTGATATTCTAAACCAAAAGAGCTCTCAACCATGGTTGTATCTGCTTCCATTGCTTCATTCTGATTCAACAGACATTCTAGGCTTCAGGGTGATTGTCATAAATATAATGGGAAGGGTAACAACCTTTCTGTATACAGAACTATAAAATCCCTCCTGGCCAGAAACAAAACCCCTTCACCTGTAAAAGGTTAAGAACCTAAGATAACCTCACTGGCACCAGACCAAAATGACCAATCAGGAGACAAGATACTTTCAAAGCTGGAGGTGGGGGGAAACAAAGCATCTGTCTGTCTGTGTGAGGCTTTTGCCAGTAGTAGATCAGGAATGCTCTTCAGAACTTCTGTTAAATTAGTAAGTAATCTAGCTAGAAATGCGTTAAATTTCCTTTTGTTAAATGGCTGGTAAAATAGGTTGTGCTGAATGGAATGTATATTCCTGTTTTTGTGTCTTTTTGTAACTTAAGGTTTTGCCTGGAGGGATTCTCTATGTTTTGAATCTGATTACCTTGTAGAGTATTTACCATCCTGAGTTTACAGAGGTGATTCTTTTACTTTTTCTTTAATTAAAATTCTTCTTTTAAGAACCTGATTGCTTTTTCATTGTTCTTAAGATCCAAGGATTTGGGTCTGTGTTCACCTATGCAAATTGATGAGGATTTTTATCATGCCTTCCCCAGGAAAGCAGGTGTAGGGCTTGGGGGGATATTTTGGGAGGAAGATGTCTCCAAGTGGGCTCTTTCCCTGTTCTTTGTTTAACACACTGGGTGGTGACAGCATAGGTTTCAAGGACAAGGCAAAGTTTGTACCTTGAGGAGGTTTTTAACCTAAGATTAAGCTTAGGGGGTCTTTCATGCAGGTACCCACATCTGTACCCTAGAGTTCAGAGTGGGGAAGGAACCTTGACATGGGGGTAGAGCAGTGAGATCATTTTGAGGTTTTTTTTTTTAGATCATTTTGAAGCAGAAGCACAATAGGATTTTAAAAGGACATTTTTTTTCCTTTGGGCTGCTTGGAAACAGGTTTTAAGCTGAAAGCAATTAGAGCTTTTCTGTCTCTGCCTGGGGGCCAAAGCAGCAAACATAACAAAGGGATTTGTCTTTTTTGAGCTGGAGTTTTCTCTACCAATTCACAAGTTTTTCACAGACCTGAAGAGGTGTTTTTGTTTTTTTTAAAGCTAAGAACAATGAGAGGGTTTTTCTGTTTATTTGCCTGGAGACAAAGGATTTTTCTGTAGGCTGAGAATAGCTATCAGAGAACACAGGTATCACATTACAGCACAAAAATTTTACAAGCCAGTTTTTTGGGTTTTTTTTAAACTCTTGGGTGTAAAGGTAGTTAAAAACAGAGAGGCAAAGATGACAGAACCCAAGGCAGAAAAAGCCAAAGAGGCTGCCCACAGGAGAGAAATGGAGGCAAAGGAAAAAGTGTGGAAGCACACACTGGAGATGGAGAAGGCAAAGGCTCAGCAGAATAGCAATCCTTCTCCAGGTACCTCTTCACATCCCAGGAAGTTCCCTACATACAAGACAGGCGATGATACCGAGGCCTTCTTAAAAAATGTTGAAAGGGCCTGCCTTGGGTACAGCATTTCTACAGACCAATACATGGTAGAGCTGAGGCCGCAGCTCAGTGGACCCTTAGCAGAGGTGGCGGCTGAAATGCTTAAGGAACACATGAACAAGTATGAACTGTTTAAACCAAGGCGAGAGTCAGAATGGGGCTAAAATCTGAGCATTCCTGTTGGCGGTTCGGAGCCCTAAGGTGGAAACCAGACGTGTCATTTACCCGACATGCCTACCACATTGTGAAACATTGGGATGCCTGGATATCAGGAGCAAGTGTTAAATCTCCAGAAGAGTTGCCCTTCCTAATGCAAATGGAGCAGTTCTTAGAGGGTGTTCCTGAGGAAATAGAAAGATGCATCCTAGATGGGAAGCCCAAAACTGTAATAGAGGCGGGGGAGATTGGAGCCAAATAGGTGGAGATGGCAGAAAAGAAAAAAACTGGTTGCAGTTGGAGCGGATACCAGAAGAGACAACCCGAGACAACACCCTACTACCAGGGACAGACCAAGACCCCAGCTACACACCAAGGAACACTCCAGACACCTTATCGTCCTGCCACCCCGTTCTCCAGCAACCCACCTTGCCCCGTCAGCTGGATGATGTTTTAAATGTAACGAGCCGGGGCATGTAAAGGCCAACTGCCCCAAGAACCCCAACAGATTACAGTTCTTTGCACCAGAATCACAGCAGAGGTCCTCAGGCCCAGATGCCTCCCAGATACCCTCAGAGCAGAGGGAAACTGAGTGTGGGCGGGAAGAAGGTCACTACGTGGAGGGACACCGGAGCACAAGTGTCAGCTATCCATGCTTCCTTAGTGGACCCCAAATTAATCGACCCAGAGATCCGAGTGACAATTCAATCCTTCAAGTCGAACTCTTTCAATTTGCCTATAGCCAAGTTGCCTGTCCAGTACAAGGGCTGGTCAGGAACGTGGACTTTTGCAGTCTCTGATGATTATCCCATCCCCATGCTGTTGGGGGAAGACTTGGCCAACCATGTGAAGCTAGCCAAGAGGATGGGAATGGTCACCTGCAGCCAGACTAAGCAAGACATCATGCTTAGCTCTGTTCCAGAAACTTCTACCAGGACCTGGTCAGAGGGAATGGAACCGGACCCCATGAAAACATCTGCAACAGCAGTAGTGGATCCAGTCCCAGAGACCCAGACAGAGCCAGTCTCAGAACTGGAACCGGCAGAACAACCACCACCAGAGCCATTGCCAGCACTGAATCCAGTATTTGCAACCCCAACACCAGCGGGCCCCGTCGAACCTACACAAGAGACTCAGCCGGAGCCTGAATCCCAATGTAGTGCACCAGCGGAAAGTGGTTCACAGTCAATGGAAATAGCCCCATCCCCTACATCGCTTCCAGAGAGACCAAGCCCAGATCCACAATCCAATGAGGAACTGATGTTTCCAGCATCAAGGGAACAGTTCCAAACTAAACAGGAAGCAGATGAAAGCCTCCAAAGAGCTTGGATGGAGGCACGGAGCAACCCACTGCCTCTCAGCTCTTCTAATCGATCCAGGTTTGTTGTAGAAACAGGACTTTTATACAAGGAAACTCTTTCTGGTGGACACCAGGCAGACTGGAATCCTCGGAGACAGTTGCTAGTTCCAACTAAGTACCAGGTAAAGCTCTTGAGCTTAGCCCATGATCATCCTAGTGGCCATGCTGCGGTGAACAGGACCAAAGACTGTTTGGGGAGGTCATTCCACTGGGAGGGAATGGGCAAAGATGTTTCTACCTATGTCTAATCTTGTGAGGTATGCCAAAGAGTGGGAAAATCCCAAGACCAGGTCAAAGTCCCTCTCCAGCCACTCCCCATCATTGACATTCCATTTCAGTGAGTAGCTGTGGATATTCTGGGTCCTTTTCCAAAAAAGACACCCAGAGGAAAGCCGTACATACTGACTTTCATGGATTTTGCCACCCGATGACTGGAAGTAGTAGCCCTAAGCAACACCAGGGCTAAAAGTGTGTGCCAGGCACTAACAGACATTTTTGCTAGGGTAGGTTGGCCCTTCGACATCCTCACAGATGCAGGAACTAATTTCCTGGCAGGAACTATGGAAAGCCTTTGGGAAGCTCATGGGGTAAATCACTTGGTTGCCACTCCTTACCATCTTTAAGCAAATGGCATGGTGGAGAAGTTTAATGGAACTTTGGGGGCCATGATACAAAAATTCGTAAATGAACACTCCAATGATTGGGACTTAGTGTTGCAGCAGTTGCTCTTTGCCTAAAGAGCTGTACCACATCCCAGTTTAGGGTTTTCACCATTTGAACTTGTGTATGGCCGCGAGGTTAAGGGACCATTACAGTTGGTGATGCAGCAATGGGAGGGGTTTACACCTTCTCCAGGAACTAACATTGTGGACTTTGTAACCAACCTACAAAACACTCTCCGAACCTCTTTAGTCCTTGCTAAAGAAAACCTAAAGGATGCTCAAAAAGAGCAAAAAGCCTGGTATGATAAACATGCCAGAGAGTGTTTTTTCAAAGTAGGGGACCAGGTCATGGTCTTAAAGGAACTCCAGGCCCATAAAATGGAAGCATCATGGGAAGGGCCATTCACGGTCTAAGAGCACCTGGGAGCTGTTAATTACCTTATAGCATTCCCCATCACCAACCGAAAGCCTAAGGTGTACCATATTAATTCTCTAAAGTCCTTTTATTCCAGAGAATTAAAGGTTTGTCAGTTCACAGCCCAGGAAGGAGATGACGCTGAGTGGCCTGAAGGTGTCTACTATGAAGGGAAAAGTGCTGGTGGCATGGAAGAGGTGAACCTCTCCATGACCCTTGGGCGTATGCAGCGACAGCAGATCAAGGAGCTGTGCACTAGCTATGCGCCGATGTTCTCAGCCACCCCAGGACTGATTGAATGGGCATACCACACCATTGACACAAGTAATGCTCACCCAAATAAAATCCAACCTTACCGGGTGTCTCCTCAAGCTAAAACTGCTATGGAACGGGAGATCCAGGATATGCTACAGATGGGTGTAATCCGCCCCTCTGGCAGTGCATGGGCATCTCCAGTGGTTCTAGTTCCCAAACCAGATGGGGAGATACGCTTTTGCGTGGACTACTGTAAGCTAAATGCTGTAACTCACCCGGACAACTATCAATGCCATGCACAGATGAACTACTGGAGAAACTCGGACGGGCCTAGTTCATCTCTACCTTGGACTTAACCAAGGGGTACTGGCAGGTACTGCTAGATGAATCCGCCAAGGAAAGGTCAGCAATCACCATACATGTCGGGCTGTATGAACTTAATGTACTCCCTTTTGGGCTGTGGAATACACCCGCCACCTTCCAAAGACTTGTAGCTGGTTTCCTAGCGGGATTAGGAGAATATGCTGTCGCCTACCTTGACGATGTGGCCATATTTTCGGATTCCTGGGCAGAACACCTGGAACATCTACAAAAAGTCTTTGAGTACATAAGGGAGGCAGGACTAACTGTTAAGGCTAAGAAGTATCAAATAGGCCTAAACAGAGTGACTTACCTTGGACACCAGGTGGGTCAAGGAACTATTAACCCCCTGCAGGCAAAGTGGATGCTATCCAAAAGTGGCCTGTCCCAAAGTCAAAGAAACAGGTCCAATCCTTCTTAGGCTTGGCCGGATATTACAGGCAATTTGTACTGCAATACAGCCAAATCGCCGCCCCATTGACAGACCTAACCAAAAAGAAACAGCCCAATGCCGTTCAGTGGACCGAAGAGTGTCAGAAGGCCTTTAACCACCTTAAAGCGACACTCCTGTCTGACCCTGTGCTAAGGGCCCCAGACTTTGACAAACCGTTCCTAGTAACCACAGATGCCTCCGAGCGTCGGAGGAGTTTTAATGCAGGAAGAACCAGATCAAGAATTCCATCCTGTGGTGTTTCTCAGCAAGAAGCTGTCTTAGAGGGAAAGCAACTGGTCAGTCAGTGAAAAAGAATGTTACGCCATTGTCTACGCTCTGGAAAAGCTACGCCCAAACGTTTGAGCATGGCGTTTCCACCTGCAAACCGACCATGCTACGCTAGAGTGGCTTCATATCGCCATGGGAAATAACAAATAACTTATTCGGTGGAGTTTAGCTCTACAGAATTTTAATTTCGACATCCAACACATCTCAGGAGCTTCTAACAAAGTGGCTGATGCTCTCTCCTGTGAAAATTTCCCAGAATTAACTGGTTTAAAATTGTCCTTGAGAT
The DNA here is from genome assembly GCF_009764565.3 of Dermochelys coriacea. Lineage (NCBI taxonomy): Eukaryota > Metazoa > Chordata > Testudines > Dermochelyidae > Dermochelys > Dermochelys coriacea. Next base: position 95,552,759 of record NC_050068.2, on the reverse strand, counting down.
GTGGAAAATATTGTTAGTCTTTATACACTTGGTAGTATATTTAGATATGCATGTGTCTTATTAATTCTGTTTTCTCCTAGAGTTCCAGGAAGAAATCACAGCCAGTGTTTCACCCTATCTGTCATTCGGGGGGCGTGTCATAACTAATAAGGGAAGGGTAACCACTTTTCTGTATACAGAACTATAAAATCCCTCCTGGCCAGAGGCAAAACCCCTTTACCAGTAAAAGGTTAAGAACCTAAGATAACCTCACTGGCACCAGACCAAAATGACCAATCAGGAGACAAGATACTTTCAAAGCTGGAGGTGGGGGGAAACAAAGCATCTGTCTGTCTGTGTGAGGCTTTTGCCAGTAGTAGATCAGGAATGCTCTTCAGAACTTCTGTTAAATTAGTAAGTAATCTAGCTAGAAATGCGTTAAATTTCCTTTTGTTAAATGGCTGGTAAAATAGGTTGTGCTGAATGGAATGTATATTCCTGTTTTTGTGTCTTTTTGTAACTTAAGGTTTTGCCTAGAGGCATTCTCTATGTTTTGAATCTGATTACCCTCTAAGGTATTTACTATCCTGAGTTTACAGTGGTGATTCTTTTACTTTTTCTTTAATTAAAATTCTTCTTTTAAGAACCTGATTGCTTTTTCACTGTTCTTAAGATCCAAGGGTTTGGATCTGTGTTCACCTATGCAAATTGATGAGGATTTTTATCATGCCTTCCCCAGGAAAGCGGGTGTAGAGCTTGGGGGGATTTTGGGAGGAAAGACGTTTCCAAGTGGGCTCTTTCCCTGTTCTTTGTTTAACACGCTTGGTGGTGACAGCATAGGTTTCAAGGACAAAGCAAAGTTTGTACCTTGAGGAGGTTTTTAACCTAAGCTGGTAAGAATAAGCTTAGGGGGTCTTTCATGCAGGTCCCCACATCTGTACCCTAGAGTTCAGAGTGGGGAAGGAAACTTGACAGTGATGTTTTGGGTTACTGTGTATTTTGTTATGGCACTGTGTGGGTGGTTGATTTGTGTGAGGGTTGTGTTATGCTAGGAAAGTTATGTGGATTTGTGCAGGTAGTAAGGGAGGGATGTGTGCTGCCAGGAGGGACTGTGTGTGTTTGGGATTCTTTTGTACTCCAGTTGTGTTGTTGTCTGGGTGGTTCTGTTGATTTGTGTCAGGAGGAGGAAATTGTGCTAGGACATTTGTGTTGATTTGTATAGATGGCAGTTGGGTTTGACAGCTGGGCAAAGTAATCTACTGTCTATGTAGTCTCCCTCGCACAACCAATGAAATTGTTGCATGCAAATTAGTTGTAGAGTAAGGGTGGTGAATTCTCTCTGACATCACAATGATCTGGGACACTTGGTATGGCATAGATACATGCCCTACTGTAGCTGTACACAACACAAAATGGCTGAGAACTTAAAAGTTGGACTGTAAGACTGCGAATCCCAGTGATGATTCATCCTAGTTATATTCTGAACCAAAAGAGCTCAGCCATGCTTTTAGGTGCTTTCATCACTTACCACTGAATCAGACATTCCATGCTTCAGAGTGACACAAAGAGTAACATTCCTGGAATCTTATTATATACATACTAAACAGAACTATTAAGTTAGCCATTGAGAACATCATGTACGGCCAACACAGTAATAGAAGTGTCTGAGATATATCAAACTCAAACTGAGATTGCTGCATTTCATTGTGGTCTAATTTATTGAAAAACATTTTTGTGGTGTTTTGCTCAAAAACAGTACAGTTTTTAATAAAAAATACGTTCTTATTATTCATAGATTCTAAGGCCAAAAGAAACAATTGTGATAATCTAGCCTGACCTCCTGTATAGTGCAGGCCATAGAAGTGCCATAAAATAATTCCTAGAGCATATCTTTCAGAAAAACATCCAGTCTTGATTTAAAAATGGTCAGTGATGGAGAATCCACCACAACCCCGGGTAAATTGTTCTAATGGTTAATTTAATTTAATTCTCTCTTAAAAATGTACATGTCATTTCCAGTCTGAATTTTTCTAGCTTCAAGTTCCAGCCAGTGGATCATGCTACACCTTTCTCTGCTAGAATGAGAAGCCCACTATTAAATATTTGTTCCCCATGTAGGTACCTATAGACCAGGGGTCTCAAACTCAAATGGTCACGAGGGCCACATGAGAACTAGTACATTGGCCTGAGGGCCGCATCACTGACCGCCCCCCTGCTGCCTTGCCCCCACCCCTTCCATGAGCCCGCTCCTGCCCCACCTCTTCCCACCCCTTCCCTGCCCCCATTCAAACCCCTTCCCTGAAATCCCCACCCTATTTCCATCCCCTCCCTGCCCGCAAGGGGTGCAGGAGGGGTGCAGGGTGCGGCAGGGTGTCAGGGTATAGGAGGGGTGCAGCAGGGGGCTCAGGGCAGGGGGTCATGGTGCAGGGTACAGCAGGGGGTTCAGTTGTAGGGTGGTTCGGGGGGTGGGCTCCGGCCCGGCACGCACCGGGGGCAGGGCAGGCTTCCCACCTGCCTGCCCTGCCCCCGAACAGCTCTGGGAAGCGGCCAGAACCTGTTGGGGGGGGTCTCAGGAGTCTGTGTTTTGCCGTGGCTGCGCCTCCAGGCAAAGCCCCCCACAACTCCCATTGGCTGGGAACGGGAATCGTGGCCAATGGGAGCTTTGGGGGAAATACCTGGAGGTGCGGCCAGGGCAACACACAGACCCCTGTGCTTTCCCCCTCCCCCCCGCAGGTCCCAGAAGCTTCCCAGAGCAGTGTGGGGACAGGGCAGGCAGGTGGAGAGCCTGCCCTGCCCCCGGTGTGGGCCAGGCTGGAGCCACTCTAGGTAAACACTGGGGGGGGGCGAAGGAAGATGGCAGTCTGCAGAATATAACCGTGCGGACCGCGTGTTTGAGACCCCTGCTATAGACTGTAAGCAAATCACCCCTTAATCTTTTATTGTTAGGCTAAATAGATTGATCTCCTTGAGTCTATCAGGCATGTTTTCTAATCCTTTCATCATTGTTGTGGCTCTCCTTTGATCCCTGTCCAATTTATCAACATCCTTTTTGAATCGTGAGCATCAGAAGTGGACACAGCATTCTCCTAGCATTGCACAGTGCCAAATACAGAGGTAAAATAACCTCCATACTCCTATTCAAGGATCCCCTCTTTATGCATCCCAGGTGCGCATTATTAGTTCTTTTGGTCCACAGTGTCACATTGGGAGCTCATGTTCAGTTGATTATCCACCATGACCTCCAAATGCTTTCGGAGTCAATGCCTCCCAGAATAGAGTCCCCCATAGTGTAAGTGTGGCCTACAGTCTTTGTTCCCAGATGTATACATTTAGCTCATGGGCCAGCTATGCAGCCTGTACACACAGAACAAACAAGCAGTCAAACAAACAACCCACAGACAGATCGAATGTGCCACTCACCAAGTCCTGCTACCTCCAAGCGCAGAGTCTGTCACAGGAGCTACTCCGTTCAAAACTCCCCTGTTACTTGCCTCTATTCATGGCACTGAAGTTTGCCTAGCAAGTGACTTTTTATAGCAAATCTTTCCTGTTTAGCTCTGCCCCTCATCACTAGGGAGCGATTAATCACTCAGACTTCAAACAGCTGGGCTGATCAAAGCTCCAAGGACTAGCAGCCACACCATCAGGGGCCCATTCACCTGCACTTCTACTAATGTGATATATGCCATCGTGTGCCAGCAATGACCCTCTGCCATGTACATTGGCCAAACCAGACAGTCTCTACACAAAAGAATAAATAGACACAAATCTGACATCAGGAATTATAACATTCAAAAACCAGTAGGAGAACACTTCATTCTCCTTGGACACTCAATAACAGACTTTAAAGTGGCAATTCTTCTACAAAAAAACTTCAAAAACAGACTCCAACGAGAAACTGGAGATTAATTTGCAAAACTGGATACCATTAAATTAGGCCTGAATAAAGACTGGGAGTGGATGGGGTCACTACAAAAACTAATTTCCCCCTGCTGATACTCACACCTTCTTGTCAACTGTTTGAAATGAGCCACCTTGTTTACATTGGCCTCATAAGCACTACAAAAGTGATTTCCACCCTTCTTGTCAACTGTTGAGAGAAGCCCACTTCCACCTTAACTGAAGGTTTCAGAGTAGCAGCCGTGTTAGTCTGTATTCGCAAAAAGAAAAGGAGTACCCGTGGCACCTTAGAGACTAACAAATTTATTAGAGCATAAGCTTTTGCTCTAATAAATTTGTTAGTCTCTAAGGCACCTTAATTGAAGTGGCTTGTTAGCACTGACCCCCCACTTGGTAAAGCAACTCCCATCTTTTCATTTGCTGTGTATTTATACCTCCCTACTGTATGTTCCATGCATCTGATGAAGTGAGTTTTAGCCCACGAAAGCGTATGCCCAAATAAATTTGTTAGTCTCTAAGGTGCCACAAGGCCTCCTCATTGTTTTTGCTGATACAGACTAAAATGGCTACCACTCTGAAACCTAAGTTTTCTCTATTTTCCCCTTCTTTCTGTACTCACATTCTCTAGTTTGCTACTCACCATCTTCCTTGTTTCTTTCCATCCCGTCCTTGCTTTCTGCACTCTCCTCTCCTACCCAACACTATATTCCCTCTCCCCGCAACAGTGATCACATTAGATGCTAATTGCAGTTCCAGGGCCTGATTCTCTCCTCCATTGTATCTTATGCAGTTATTTTCATCTGTGCAAAGTGGGTATAAAATGCTACTATTCTGATCTGGTAACATTTGACTTTCATTTTGCCCAATGTACAAGGAGCTAGCATCTAAAACTAACTACACATACCGGGAAAGTAGCCTATGGGGAAGAGGTGGAAGATGGAGAGTAGTGAGACGGGGAAGGAGAAGGTAGAAGCTTGGAAGTGGAAGAGATGCATGCAGCAAGGGCAAGAATGGTGAGCAGCAAATGGGATGTAATTGGGGAAAAAACAGGAGAAGGAAGAAAAATGGAAGAAAAGATCAAAGGTAACAAGAAGACAACAACATTAGAGAAGAATAAAGAGAGACAGACAGCAAATACATTCCCATAGAAGAAAGTAACTCTTGTCAATCAAGAAGAAACAGTGTCTCAAGAGAAGCCATTACAGCATGCTAGAAGGATATGCTCGTATCTGATGTCCAGTGCTTGCAGCAGCATTCTTGAAGTCTATTGTGAGAAATGCTGTTTGTAATCCCTGATGCTACAGAAAGTCAAGGTGTCCCAGGGGCTAACAATTGTATGAAGTCAGATCAGGATTAGGTGTCCTGATTGTAACCCCACACCAAAAAAATACATATCTGCCTCTAATAACGGGTTGTCTGCAGCCAGGATTTGATATTATCCCTGGAAGTATTATTAATTTTTTATGTTCTCTTTGGAAAGTTAAAGACCAGCATGGGAAAGTCTTTCCTCAGCTGTTAGTTTTTTTCCAAGACTGCTTTTAAAATTAATCCCTGTATCTATGAATTGTTTTCTTTTGAAGGAAATATTAAAAAGGGAAAAAATACCCTCGAATCTAAATTGTTCTTTATCAATTGTTACTGTGCTTATTCAAATTATTTTTTCTACACACCTTATGTATATACAAAGTTTGTGTTTCCATCTATTTAAGACTGAAAATTGCAATTGTTTCTATTTAACCTTCTAGTATGAATTATTATTTATTTATATTACAGTAGTGCATAGAGGCACCGATAGAGATTGGAGCCAAACTGTACTAAGCACCGGATAAGCACACAATGATGGAAAGCTCCTGATCTGAAGAGCTTAAAATCTAAATAAACAAGATGGACAAAATGACTTGCTCAAGACCACAGCAGAGGGCAAAGGCAGAGCTTGGAATAAAATACAAGGCTCTTAACCTACAGTCCAATGCCCTATCCACTAAATCATGTGGCCTCTTCAATTCTCTGTAGGTTTCACTGTGGCTATGGTACAAAACAAACAAACTTTCATTTTCTGTGCTCATCAATATGGAGTCCTGCACCAGTGACTCTTAATTAAGTACACACTGGAATAAAACCAATGTATTTTAGAGCATTTATAATTCTGCATCTAGCCAATGCAGTGATACCATATACCAATATACTGTATATATGCCAGGATCTCTCATCAAGATGTCACGTAACTGAATGGTAGCAGATGCAGACATGAGCTATTTGTAGAGCTAGGTTTTAGTTGGAGAAGCCACAACTGTGTCTGTGTGAGAAGAAACGAACGATCTGATCTCAAAGGTATATAATGTAACCACAATGTAATTTCAAAATATTTACCAAGCACTCAAACTCTCATTCTTCCTCCTGTTCATCAATCCCATTTGATTTGCATTTAAAATTTACTTTGTAGGTTTAGAGAAGCAGGGACCATGTCTTTGTTCTTTATGAAGAATTCAGCAAATCTTTGAGTGTTATAAGGTAAATAAATATAATAATAATGACTAGATCCAGAATGCTCTCCAAGATCACTTTTTAATAATTACTCTGGCTGTCTTTCAGATCGTGAGAACTGAGGAAAGTAACAAAAGCAGACAACTCAAATGAATAAGAAGTTAACGTAATGCTTTTAAAAATAAGGATAGCTGTACGGATAAATAGGAAAAAAATTAAGATGTTATAAAAATCAGTTAGGAAACTACTTGGAAAAATGTATTCTATAGCTAGTAAGACTGTCTGAGAAGACACTCCCCTCATAGTAGGCTAACAAAGGACATGGGAACAGTAGTACTATATATGTTCAAGTAAAGATAAACCCAAGCTGTACATTTTGAATCTGATTCTAAAATTCCTCAAAGTTCAGGGATATTGGACTCAGAGTTTGGTCCAGATAAACTCCAGAGGGGTGTGTAAAAGAGACAGTCATGAAAGCAGTGTAGACATCTCTGAAATATCATGGTGTATGTTGGTTATTATTGTGGTGATGGGAAATCTAGTAACTGTTACCGGTACATTCTTTTTTGTGTATTTTATTCCACAAGAGCCACTTATGGTTTTCTTGTCATCCTGCTGATGCCATCCAAAGACGGAGGTCCATTTCCCTGTAACTTCTCACACCCTCTGTTTTCTCCTTTTACTTTGTTCCACATGACTAGTTGGGCTGATGAATACCTGGCTTAGGGCAGTGAGCAATTATGCATGACTACTCTCCTTATGCCTGTATTTATTTAACACACTTTCCAGAGCCAGCGATGGGCATGGCCATGGATTCACCCACACGGTGAATTTCAGCAGGGGCCAAGAATGAGCTTAACTGTTTTAGGACTGCACCAGCCCTAACTGTTTGTTTTGCTGCAGAGTGTCTCTGATGGCTACTGTGAAGTGAGCATATTTTAGGATGGAGTCTACCATATATTGTACCTCTGACTTAGGCACCATTACCTACCATAGACCATGGTGAGATAAGATTATCTTCTTTCGGCTTTGAGATGCCACATTCAGACCTGCCCAACTACAGCTAATCATACTCCTTTTATACCATCATAGAATGTATGGGGGGAGGGGTGTCTCATCGTGCATGCTTCACTAGTTACACCTAAATATTATCCTAATCTGATTTACATGCCTGTCAGACAAACACAGGGTTTGGCCCATATAATAATATAGATTCCTTGTTTTTAATGTATGGTAATCTACTGTGATTTAATTTCTGTAAGTCCTTCAATTATCCCAGGGAAGTGATACTTCCTGCAGCTTGTTCCAATTTTGTGTCTATTTTCAGCAGAGGTTTGATCTTTCAAGAAGCCATTGCGATGAAGTAGCTGCTGTTCAGTGATGTTCTGCATGAATACTCCTCTCTTTTGGGGATGGAAATTGATCTTACTCATCTTACCGTGAGAAAATTCAGAGCATTTTGTCCCACAAGTGTCCACTGGCTACAGCAACAGAGGATATGTGGCAAAGATTGTTTAGGGCATTACATGTAGCAGCATTAGCAGAATCAACATAAGAACATTAAGGCATTCTCTCTGGGCTCTAAGAACTCAGCCTCTTTTTATCACCAGTATGCTGTGGGTGAAATTCACCCAGCAAGGCTAAGTAACTAGGCTTTGTGCAGGCCCACTAGTCAAAGAGCAGGTGCATAAGAACATAGGAACGGCCATACTGGGTGAGACCAATGGTCCATCTAGCCTAGTGTGCTGTCTTCCGACAGTGGCTGGTGCCAGATGCTTTAGTGAGAATGAACAGAACAGAGCAATTTTTGAGTGTCCACTCCCAGCTTCTGGCTGTCAGAGGTTTAGGGACATCCAGAGCATGTTGTGTCCCTGACCATATTGGCTAATAGCCATTGATAGATATATCCTCCATGAACTTATCTAATTATTTTTGAACCAACTTGTACTTTTGGCCTTCATAACATCCCCCGACAACAAGTTCCACAGATTGACTGTGTGTTGTGTGAAGAAGTGCTTCCTTATGTTTGTTTTAAACTTGCTGCCTATTAATTTAATTGGGTGAAAAAGCACAAGAACAAATCCACACACACACACACCCCTAGAATGATATTGCAGAAAACAAAAAGAAACAAGCAATCACATGCATGTTCTCAACTGGGTTTTTGTAATTTGGGTGAATGTGTGTGTATGGGAGTGCCAGTAAATCTCTGCTTTAAGTCTGTCTAAACACAGAAAATTGTTTGAATAAGAGATTTTTGCTTCTACATGTTTTCTCAGTCTGTTAACTATTGCACACAAATAGTTACCTAAGACCATGGTGGTCTAGGTGCCAGCATTAGGAACTTCTGAAACTTGGTGCTTTCATTTTACAGGATTGTAGGACAATTTTTTTTCCAGTTTTGATCCATGGATTCCCTTTTCAGATGGAACCAAGTCAAAGCAAATCTGTTTCACAGTTGAAACCCTGGAAACAGGTACATTTTTTATTATATCCATGAATAGCCACAAATATGTAGGTTTACTTAAAAGTAGGCCTAGTTTAACTTGAAACATTTGTGCAATAAAAACCTAGCCCAGTTGAAGTCACTGGGAATTTTGCCATTGACTTCAATAGAGCTGGGATTTTACCATGAACTTTAGCAAACAAAATTCGTAAGTCGGCAAGTTTTACATTTCATACAGCTTGGATTATTTTGTCACAAACTATTGTGACTACACTGCAAATTTAATAGGAGAAGAAGGCAGGTTGTAAGGTAGAAAGACTGGTTTGAACAAAATATCTTTGATAAATAAAAACCATAAGAAGGAAAATTATGGAAGATGTGAAATATCAATTGATCAACAGACATACCTATAATAGAGTTGTACAAAATATGTGCAATGGAATTCATAAAAGATTAAAAGTTGACGATTTCACATTCCATTCTGATTTACCAAAATTGCTCCAATTTCATGAAAGACCTGTGTTATTTTACACTTATTTGCATGACAATAGGAAGCTGTGAAAATTGTCAAAACTTGGAAAAGAAAATTCTACAGACAGAAAGCGAAACCGTTCACAGATTTTGGTTTATGTTAACCTTGGATAAGCCTGCAAGCAATACCCAGGCTCTGAGCAACATGGATACACTTCTACTCTTAAATGGAAATAAAATTTCTAAATACAGAATGCTGCAAGTACTATTGGTATATCTTTGCCATAAATCTGACAAATTGTATTTGATTATTTTTTAACATAGAACAGATAAGATTCAATAGAGTCTTATCTTGAGATATTCAGTCAACTAGAATTAGTAATGAACTGTAATTGTATTATGAAATAACAGTGAATTAGTATGTTAATTTCATGAGCAGTTAAACTTTATATTTCTTTTCTATAATTTATTTTAATACTATGTTAATATAATTAGTTTTAATACTTTATTAATTTCTTTTTTCCTTTATCCTTTTATTGTGTTAGCGATATAGTGATTTTACAATTGAAAACCAATTGATTAGTTATAAGAAAAAAGGTGGAATTATTTTACTGTAATGATATAACACCCTTCTGCCTTTTATTGATGGGAAACAATTCTAGTTTTGTTATAGATCCTTCATATTTATAACTGAAGTACAATGGCTGCTAATTAAATTACTAGAACTGATAACCCTGCCATTTTGTTAAAATATTATACAGTATAATATATTAACAAAATGGCAGGGTTATCAGTTCCTGTAATTTAATTTATTTGGCCAAACTATTGCCCCCAAACTAAGTATTTTCAGACATATTTGATTTATGTAATATATTTGAAAACTTCCCTTAGTGTTCCATTGCAACTTTTATGTATCTCAGTCTGAACTGTAACAATGTAATCATACAAGAACAAAAGCCAAGTTAGTGCTCTACATGTCATATTTTTATAGTCACTAAATTCCTGAGAGAATAAAAGAGAAAAGGGGACAGGTCAAATGGATTGAAATTATATATTGGTATAAGTAGCTGGAAAGTCTGAGAGAGGCCCTGAAATGCACTTAGCATAAGTATTAGTTTAATTATCCTTCCATTCCACAGTTCACACATTTCACATAGTAAGGTGTTAAACTAAGTATATTTTCCTGTTGAGGCACAAGGATTTTCACAAGTAAACAGATGTACATGGAGATGAGAAAATAATATTATGTTTCAATGGCTTGCTTGTTTATTTGCTATCAAGTTTTTTCCTACCAGCTCAGGAACATGAATGGTTTAATTTAGGCCTGTAAATTATCATTACTGATTTAAAAACCATTATTCCTCCCAAATTACAAAAGGGTCTGATCCAATGGCTACTGAATTCAATGGAAAGATTCCTGTTAACTCCTATCAACACTGATCCATTTTTTGTATTCTTCATTATAACATTTATTTTGGGGTGTATTGAAAAGTCTTTATGTGAGACTCATACCTTCTTTAACAGCACTAAACCTGCTTTCCATAATTGTGTGTGATTGATTACACATAAGTTTTAAAAAAGCCTGTAAAACAATGATGGGCAACCTGCAGCTCACAAGGCGTGCACGGCCCATCAGGGTAATCTGCTGGTGGATCCACGAGATGGTGTGTTTACATTGGCATGGCCGCCCGCATCTCCCAGTGGTCGTGTTCGCCGTTCCTGATCATTGGGAGCTGCGGGAAGCTGCGCAGACTGCAGGGATGTGCTGGTCACTGCTTCCCACAGCTCCCGTTGGCCGGGAACAGCGAATCACGGCCACTGGGAGCTTATGGGCAGCCGTGCCAATGTAAACAAGTGTCTCGCAGATCCGCTTGTGGATTACCCTGTTGGGCTGTGTGCGGTCTGCAGGCTGCAGATTGCCCACCACTGCTGTAAAATATTAGAATTACTTGAGGTCTCAGACTGAAGTGCTTTGTGGAGGATATTTGCACTGCAGAAGTCTATCGTAAGTGTTCTTTTATTTAATAAATCACATTTCAGAGCACACTCTCTCCTACTAACCTCTGTAACTTCAAGGACAATTTTCAAATCATCTTATATATTATATAATAATATCAAAAATTTGATTCAGATTGCAATTGTTTGCTATTCATACAATGCTATTCTATTGGTTTTATTAATTAAATTTACATATTTTATTTCAATAATGTAATGCAACATTCCTGCAGCTCTCCTTCCCGAAGACACCCTTGTAAACAAGATGTTTCTTGTAATGGAATTTTCTGGAAAAAATAATTTAATAAGCAAATATCTCCAATCCATGGCAATATGTTCTGATAGCCAGCTAACCATATTTGATATATAAATGCTGTATTACCAAGACAAAGCCAATTCCGTAATACATAAAAATAAATGCTCCAGGAAGGTTTATTCCTGAGTATACTTAGTTTAGATCCTGGTCCATAAAATTTAATTTGGAATAATTTCCGGGCTCTAGCCATGGAAAAAAACAAATGAAAATGGTAGACACTTGGACAAGGGCCAATGTATGACACTGGTGATGCATAGATTTGTAGCTTCGTAACCCAGAAGGGACCATTTTGATCATCTAGTCTGACCTCCTCTATAACACAGGCCATACAGCTTCCCCAAAATAATTCTGATTTCTTTTAGAAATATTTCCAATCTTGATTTAAAAGATTTAATGACCCTTGGTAAATTGTTCTAATGGTTAATTACTACAATTACTCCAATGGTTAAAAATTTACACCTTATTTTCAGTCTGAATTTACTTAGCTTCAACTTTCAGCCATTGAATCATGTTATACCTTTCTCATCTCTGCTAGACTGAAGAGCCCAAATGAGTTTGATTCTCCATAGTTTAAATTCCAGGGTATTATTAATTAAGAGATCTCTTGGTTTTTGGTCTCTTGTTTTAACTGTTTCTCTCCCTCTCTGTGTGAAACTTGCAAGCTGCTAATTGTGTTAGTACATCCTAAGACGAGTCTGTTCTCAAAGCAATACTTTGTAACACAACTACTCACAGAGAGAGAGAGACTCAAAGTGATACTTTGTAACAGCAGAAACAGCACACAGAGACTCCCCGCCCTTTAGTTGTATTTATCTCGCTTTGTTAACAATTGTGATTAAAATAGAGATAGAGGATGTATGTGATGGATGCTTGGTGTGGATAATAATTGAATGATCAGGGAGGTGCCAGCCTAAGAATCCAGTGTCGATCAACCAAAGAAGGTGTCAAGAGGAAACAACCAGAGGACCCCCGGAGGGCAGACTGGAATCCACCCAACAGCCTCAAGGATGGGAGAACCAAAGAACAAGATAACACCTGGCAGCATGGAGCCATAAGGAATGTGCCATCTGCTGATTGATTCAGCAACAGCATGAGGAAGCAATTCCCATAGACTGGCATAGGAATAAATTCCTATAAAAATGGACTCTAGAAACTGAGAACTTTGGGGTCTGATTCTGCAAACCAACTTCCAGGAGCGTCAGATGTGCATCTGACAAGGCCCTGCTCCCTCCTCGTATCCAGCCAGCCAGTGGCTTGGCACGAGCAACTCTAAGGCTGGTAACTATGATAACAACCTTGCAGAACCTCTGCGCGCACATGTGTATGAATGAATGTGTGAATAAATATGAAATTGAATGGAATGTTATAGCCATAACTAACTGCTTACTATGATTCTTTTTGTATTCACAATAAATGTGGCATTTTGCCTTGTTCCCTTTAATAAGATCCTGCTGGTTTTTATTTTATTGGTATAACACCATTAGCAAATATTTGTTACCTCTGCAGGTATTAATAGATTGTAATCTCTTTGTTAAAATATATGGATTGAGCCCCTTGAGTCTATCACCATAAGGCATATTCTGTAATCCTTTCATCATTCTTATGTGTCTTCTCTGAACTCTCCCCAATTTATTAACATCCTTCTGGAATTGTGGGCACCAGAACTGGAAACAGTGTCCCAGCTGAGGTCGCACCCGACCCAGACAGAGGTAAAATAGCCTCTCTATTTCTCTCAGCATTCCCTGGTTTATGCATCCAAGGACTGCAATAGCCCTTTTGGCAACAATGTTGCACTGGGAGCTCACATTCAGCTGCTCATTCACCATGCCCCCCAATTTTTTTTCCAGAGTCACTACTTTCCAGAATAGAATCCCCCATCATGTAAGTATGGCCTACATTCTTTGTTCTGAGATGTATACATTTACATTAAACCACATTAAAACGCATATTGTTTGCTTGCGCCCAAGTTACAATGCAAGCCAGATAGCTGTGTAACTGTCATCTTCACTGTTTACCACTCCTCCAATTTTGTGTTATCTGCAAATGTTATCAGTGATAATTTGATGTTTTCTTCCATATTATTAATAAAAATGTTATATATCATAGGGCCAAGACCCTATTCCTGCAGAACTCCACTAGAAAAACACCCATTCAGTGATGATCCCCATTTACAATCATATTTGGAGACCTATCAGTTAGCCAATATTTATTCCATTTAATGTGTAACCATGCTAATTTTTTAATGTTATACTTCTTTAATCAAATTATCATATGGTACCAAATCAAATGCCCAACAGAAGTCAAGTATATTGCATCAACTATTAGCCTTATCAACCAACCTTGTAATCTTATAAAAAAGAGATAAAGTTAGTTTCACAGGATCTATTTTCCATAAACCCATGCTGATTAGGATTAATTATATTGCCCTCCTTTAATTCTTTATTAATCAAGTCCTGTATCAGCCACTTCATTATCCTGTCTGGGGTTGATGTCAGACTGACAGGCCTATAATTACCTGGGTCATCCCATTTAACTCCTTTAAAATATTGGGACAACATTAGCTTTCTTTCAGTCTTCTGGAACTTCCCCGATGTTCCAAGACTTACTGAAAATTAACATTAATGGTCCAGTAAGCTCCTCAACCAGCTCTTTTAAAACTCTTGGATGCAAGTTATCAGGGCTTGCTGACTTAAAAATATCTAACTTTAGTAGCTTCTGTTTAAGAGCCTCCTGAGATACTAGAGGAATGGAAAGAGTGTTATCATATACAACTACATAATCTGTCTTATTTCTCCAACTATAGAACAGAAATATTTGATTAACACTTCTGCCTTTTCATCATTATTACTGATCATTCAATCATTTGCATCTGGTAATGGCCCAATACTATTTTTAGGATTCTTTTTGTTCCTAGTATAATTTTAAAAGTTCCTTTTTATTTTTCTTCTCTGTTTGCCATAGATTTCTTCTTGTGTCCCTTTGCTTCCCTTATCAATTTTTTTTTTACAATTCCTAGCTTCTTATTTATATTTATTACTACCAAATTCTCTTTTCTTCCATTTGTTTTGTAATATATAAACACCTATTTTTTAAAATCAATATGGCCTTCTTCCTCAATCATGGCTTTTTGGGCATCTAGTAAAGTGTTCTTAAACAATTCTCAATTATCATTCACATTCTTCTAATTAAATTTTTCCTCTCAGCTGATTTGGCTCATAATTGTTTTCAGCTTAGTGAAATTAGCCCTTTTAAAGCACCAAGTATATATATTACTGGTCTAAACTTTATTCTGCTCACTAATTATAAATGTGATGAAGTCATGATCACCTGTACTTAAGTTACCATTAACTTTTAGTTCTGTGATCAGTTCCTCTTTAATTGTAAAGATGAAGTCTAATATAGAATACCCGTCTTGGATGTCACACTTTTTGAGGTAAAAAATTGTCACTATAATATTTAGAAATTCAAAGGATGTTTTAGAACTGGCAGCATGAGCCCTCCAACATATGTCACTTAAATTGAAGTCTGCCATGATCACACCGCTTTTTTTCTTTCACATTACAGATAGGTGTGTAAGGAGCCAGTTAGCCTGTTCCCTAGTGTTATTTGGTGGTCTGCAGCAGACACCAACTAATATCCTATTTTGTGCTTTATCTGTTAGGACATTGATCCATAATCATTTAAGATAATTTTTTTCCAGGTATCAGTGACTTTTAAAAAATGTAATGCCATTTTTGACAAAGTGTCACTCCTCCACCCCATTTGATTCTTCCTAAATAGATTATAACCATTGATTTTAACATTCCAATCCCACCAGGTTTCAGTAACACCAACCTGATCAATTTTATGCTCATAAATGAGCAATTCCAATTCTTCTTGTGTGCTTCCTGGGCTCCTAGCAATGGTGGACAGGCAAATAAAGAATTTCTTCTCTTCATGTCCTTTATTTCTTTGATTAGTTTTGTTCTCAACATCTAGATTTTGTGATGAGTAACTCAGTATCTTCCCTCTTTTTACCTGCCCATTTTGTTATTAGTTTAATGCCCTTCTGACTACTTTAGCCAGCCTGTCCACAAGAAGTTTGGTCCTCTTTCTACTGATTGCTATATAGTTGAATAGTAGTTGGTAATACACACATACCATTTTTTTTATAGGAACATGCCACAGTTAAAGCAAGGACAAAGGATTTCACACTTCTAAAATACAGTGGTCCACTCAATGATCTTAGACCAGCAGGCTAAACTACTTAAAGTAGAGTGCTTTATATTAAGTTTTATACTCTTTGTTCATATACATAGCTTAATTGAACATTTCCATATTTCTTCATTTATACTTTCTCCTCTTAAGGTTTGAGTATTAAAGTTCATCACCTCAAGAGATCACAGATGCAATTTAGTGTGAACTAATTATAAAGAAAAAGACTTAATCTGATTTCATTTACACTGAGTTTACCCCTGTTTAAGTCCACTGAAGTCAGTGGAGTTACTCCTCATATACAACAGTATAACTCATATAAGAATTAGACCCAGGAACCATAAAGAGATTATACTCAGTCTGTTTTTTTACATGAATAATTTCACATGACTATTAAATTCATTTACAGCACTATAGAAACTATCACATTTCCTGTATTAAAAGACTGGACAAAACTAGATTTCCTTCTAGTGCTTCCTAGAGGCCTGATCCGAAAGCCTGACTTTGGCTCAAGCCCTAACATATGTGAAAAGTTTGCCATTTTGCTGTAATGTTCATGTGGTTCACTTTTCTTTCAAAAGAAAACTAGATAAGGCTCATCACTAAAAGAACATTTTATTAGGGGAGTTAGCAATTTAAATAATTAAAAGTTACCTCATTGTCTTTAAATAGACTGTTCTCTATTCCCTATCACTATTGCTTCAGTAATGTACCTTGATGCTTTTATGTAACTTCACCTTTAGCTCAAAATGCAGGACTCAAGTCAAGTCTATTATTTCCTGGAAGACCATGTACTGATGTGGGCTATTACTTAATCAGAGATGAATTCAAAGCCCATTTGATCTTCTCTCCATTAAGAATATTCATATTTCTAGTCATTTAGACATCTCAAGGAACATATCAGCTTGTGTGTTCTGTCAGCTAGCTGTTTCTGCTAATGAGTTAAAATGGCCAGGTTTAGCTCCTTCTCTATCTTATAGGCAGAAATACTGGATCACAAGTACCAGCTACCTGCTATTATTTCCATGTTAAACAATAACCTATCATATATCAGCTGGAATTTGTTCTTACTTAGTGTGAATTACCCTGAATCTGGAGACCTTCAGAGCATATTGCAAACCACGTTTTCACAGACATTGGAAAACGGGGAAGAATTGGGAAGATGGGTTTAATTTATTTGCCTTGTTATGGGTTATATTGAGTACTACTGTTGTACTTCAGTTCTGCTGGAGTATTCTTTTTGATATATCTAGTTTTATGCAAAATCAAAGGCATCTAAAAGTATGGATAAGTGCCCTTTCAGAGTGTGGGTGGTTGGTGGATTTTCAAAAGTGCCTATGTGACTTCAGAGCTCAAATCCTCTTGATATTTAATGACAGGTTTCAGAGTAGCAGCTGTGTTAGTCTGTATCTGCAAAAAAGTACAGGAGTACTTGTGGCATCTTAGAGACTAACAAATTTATTAGAGCATAAGCTTTTGTGGGCTACAGCCCACTTCATCGGATGCCTAGAATGGAACATATAGTAAGAAGATACATCTATGCAGATAAATTGGAAGTTGCCATACAAACTGTGAGAGGCTAATTAGTTAAGATGAGCTATTATCAGCAGGAGAAAAAAACTTCTGTAGTGATAATCAAATGGCATTTAGACAGTTGACAAGAAGGTGTGAGGATACTTAACTTAGGGAAATAGAGTCAATATGTGTAATAACCCAGCCACTCTCAGTCTCTATTCAAACCCAAGTTAATGGTATTTAGTTTACATATTAATTCAAGCTCAGCAGTTTCTCCTTGGAGTTTGTTTTTGAATCTTTTCTGTTGCAAAATTGCCACCCTTAAATCTTTTACTGAGTGGCCAGAGAGGCTGAAGTGTTCTCCTACCAGTTTTTGAATGTTATGATTCCTCATGTCAGATTTGTGTCTTTGATTTTTAATGGAATTTATGCTCCTAAGTCACTTAGCAGCTTTTTGAAAATACCACTATGTGTTTATAAATCTAAATACATAAAATATTGGGACTTACGCTGTCTTAACAAAGCTTTCTAAAATGTGTTTTTAACAAGGATTTAACTATGAACTCAAATGTCATAGGATACAATTTATGTCATTTTTAGGTTTCTACTGTGATTTGTTACACATCAGACATATATCTCAGTTATGTTGCATGAACACATATCTGTGCTGTACATTTTGAATGGATGTGGCCAGCAGTCTCAGGTTTGGAACATAAGAACCTAAGAATGGCCATACTGGGTCAGACCAAGGGTTCACCTAGCCCAGTATCCTGTCTTCCAACAGTGGCCAATGTCAGGTGCCCCAGAAGGAATGAACAGAACAGGTAATCATCTAGTGATCCAACCCCTATTGCCCATTCTCAGCTTCTGGCAAACAGAGGCTAGTGATACCATCCCTGCTCATCCTAGCTAATAGCCATTGATGGACCTATCCTTCATTAACTTATCTAGTTCTTTTTTGAATCCTGTTATAGTCTTGGCCTCCACAACATCCTCTGGCAAAGAGTTCCACAGGTTGACTGTGTGCTGTATGGAGAAATACTTCCTTTTATTTGTTTTAAACCTGCTGCCTATTAATTTCATTTAGTGGCCCCTAGTTCTTATGTTATGAGAAGGAGTAAATAGCCCTTCCTTATTCGCTTTCTCCACATCAGTCATGATTTTATAGACTTCTATCATATCCCCCCAAGTCATCTCTTTTCCAAGCTGAAATATCCCAGTCTTATTGATTTCTCCTCATATGGAAGCTGTTCCATACCCTTAATCATTTGTGTTGCCCTTTTCTGAACCTTTTTTCAATTCCAATATATCTTTTTTGAGACGGGGCCATCACGTCTGCATGCAGTATTCAAGATGTGGGTGTACCATGGATTGATATAGAGATAATATAATATTTTCTGTCTATTATAAAAACAATTAGGAGTCTGGGGGCACCTTAAAGACTGACAGATTTATTTGGGCATAAACTTTCGTGAGTAAAAAACCCACTTCTTTTTTACCCATGAAAGCTTATGCCCAAATAAATCTGTCAGTCTTTAAGGTGCCACGGGACTTCTAATTGTTTTTATAATAGACAGAAAATATCATATCTCTATATCAATCCATGGTACGCCCACATCGTGAATACTATCACCGGACTCTTTGTTGTTTTTTGTGGATACAGACTAACACAGCTACCCCTGATACTCTATTATATATGTCTTTCCTATTGATTCCCAACATTCTGTTTGCTTTTTTGCCTGCTATTGCACAATGAGTGGATGTTTTCAGAGAACGATCCACAACGACTCCAAGATCTCTTTCTTGAGTGGTAACAGCTAATTTAGACCCCATCATTTTATATGTATAGTTGGGATTATGTTTTCCAATACTTTGCATTTATCAACATTGTATTTCATCTGCCATTTTGTTGCCCAGTAACCCAGTTTTGTGAGATCTCTTTATAACTCTTCCCAGTCTGCTTTGGACTTAACTATCTTGAATAGTTTTGTATCATCTGCAAATTTTGCCACCTCACTGTTTACCCCTTTTTTCCAGATCATTTATGAATATGTTGAACAGTACTGGTTGCAGTATAGACTGTCAGGAGACATCACTATTTATACCTCTTTCCATTCGGAAAACTGACCATTTATTCCTACCCTTTTGTTTCCTATCATTTATCCAGGGTGATCCATGAGAGAACCTTCCCTCTTAACCCATAACAGCTTACAAGGCTTTGGTGTGGGACCTTGTCAAAGGCTTTCTGAAAATCTAAGTACACTATATCCACTGTCCACATGGTTGTTGACCCCCCCAAAGAATTCTCATAAATTGGTGAGGCATGATTTCCCTTTACAAAAACCGTGTTGACTCTTCCCCAACAAATCATGTTCATCTATGTGCCTGATAGTTCTGTTCTTTACTATAGTTTCAACCAATTTGCTAGGTACTGAAATTAGGATTACTGGCCTATAATTACCAGGATCACCTTTAGAGACTTAGTTAAAAATTGGCTTCACATTTGCTATCCCCATATCTGCCGGTGAGTTTGAAAAGATAATGTTTTCTGAAATGAATGGGTGAGGAATTTACATTTTCCAGGAGGGAAAAACAAGACTGACATTTTGTTGTCATTATTCATCAAAAGCCTTAAGTGACGTGTTTCATTATCTGACTATCTGGTGGATAATTACTGAATTAGGTGGGAAACAGTCACACTAATTATGACCCCAATCCTGCAGTCAACTCTATTAAAGGCTCTACAGGGGAGCAGAGAGTTGCCTGGGGGAAGTTCATTGCAGAATCAGGGTCTACAGTTGTGGAGTTTTCTAGTGTCTACAGAAATGTTAGCACTGTTACACTTTCCAATGTGGAGGATCCTCCATTTACAAGGTTCTTTGATATCTTCTGATGAAAGGCATTTACTGGTAAGTAGAAGTTGGATGTGTCTATACCTGGTGTCACATTATATTATACGCTGAAGTATTTGTAGTTCCAAAGTATTTGTAGTTGTTTTTTGACTAGTGGTGATTTTAACATCATTGGCCACAAAAGGAACACTATTTTTTTTGTTGAAAATATTTTTTTTCCCAGAAAATCTCTCCGCTATCTTACAGCAGTGGCATGTGCCCTGTTAAAGCGGTTCCTAGGAGTAATGACGGACACTGTGAAACCCCATCATGCTCCTTTTCTGCAAAAGAATGTAAATCCCTATGATAGAGTCATGCATATAGGAACGGGGGATGTGCTGCTGTTGTGGGCTCTTAATGACTACATAATATATTTTAACTAATGTCCCGAGTGCCAAAAGCCCAGAATTGGTGTTCTTTTATGTGTATGTTATTTAAATTCAAATCAAATCAAATCTACAATTAACTTGGATGGTATAAGTGAGGTCAGACATATGAATTTTGATGTAAGGACAAGTGGACTTCAGTTTATTCTACAGGGGCAGAAGAAGACACGAACATACTTGTATGCTATAGTCGAGGAAGATAAACTCAGGTAAAAACTGACAATCTGTTTATGAAACACACTGTCCAGTTGGAAAGAATCAGGCATAAAGAAGAACTTGTGCCAGCACTAGAGTTTAGTTAAATAAACTACAACACATATCACTTGGAGCATTAAGCTAGTGGTATTAAGCAAGGGTTACATGAGGACTTCTCAAAGAGATTACCCATGTACTAATGGCACCAGGAGAAGCCATAACAGAAGCTGTTGGTGCAGATTCCTTGGTTAGTGTGACTGCTTAAATCTCTTGCTCTGCATTTGCAAGCAGGTCAACGGCTCCATTAAAGAGAGCCTGCAGCATCCCTTTTATACATTTTTAATGCTAATGCATTCAGATTTTCCTTCAGGAAATCTTTCCCCTCTCCCTCATTATGAGTGCAAGTTTAAAATTTTAACAACTTTTTTTCACTGGTAACAAAGATGTTCAAGTAAATTTACAGCTTGGGTAAGAGGGAGAACATGACATTCAGTGATATCCAGCTCAAGTTAGCCTTCAGGCTACTTTCTGCTGCTTTGTCTTTAAACTATCTACTCACTGGTACTGGAAGGTAAACACACAAAGTGAAGCCTTTCCTAAGGAATGTCCTTCTGAGCGAGTAATGGAATGTCACTAAAGGAGGTTGCAATCAGGATCCGAAAGGGGAAGACCAACATAAAGGAAAGAGTTGTGTTTCAAAGGACTGACAGCAGAACTAAACACAATACCATAAAGAAAGCATCAAATCCCACTGAAGTTATTAGGAAACCTGATGGTATGCGAATAGTTCAGCCATCAAGTCCCTGGGGCAAAAAAATGCACACATGCAGAAAAGCTGTGCAACAAATAAAATCTTACATTTGGATCTGGGAAAACATTAATAAGAGCCATATTAGAGAGCTGATTAGGACTACGTCTCCCATTTTCAATTCTACCACTGATTTTGTGTGGGACTTTGGGAGCATGTCACTTAGGGTCTGATTTTCAAAAAGTTATGATCACTCACAACTCCAGTTTAAGATCCTAATTCAGAGGTTACTTAAACATATGCTTAAAGTTAAGCACATGAGTAGTTCCATTAAAATGAATGGGACTACTCAAAAGCTTAACATTAGGCATGCATTTGAGTATCTTCCTGAACAGGGGCCTTAATCAAGTGAAGCTTCAGAACCTCAACCCCAATGAAAAACAGGAGCCTGATTGCACATCTGTAAAATGTTTGCCAGCCCTACAGGAGTATTGGGGATGAAACTCATTTTTTATAGCATTTATGCGGTGTCTTTCAGTCAAAGATTGCAATATATTACTTACCCATCAGAGAAATGCCCCAAAACAACTACCTCTCATCTCCCACATGTTTATTGGAGGGATTGGGAGAGGAAAATGTTGGAATAAAATTTCATTGAGTTATATGCCTTGTCTATCTGCCTGGGAAAAGGTTTAGAAAAGGGCAACAAAATTATTAGGGGTATGGAATGGTTTCTGTATGAGGAGAGATTAATAAGACTGGGACTTTTCAGCTTGGAAAAGAGACAGCTAAGGGGAGATATGATAGAGGTCTATAAAACCATGACTGGTATAGAGAAAGTAGATAAGGAAGTGTTGTTAATTACTTCTCATAACACAAGAACTAGAGGTCACCAAATGAAATTAATAGGGAGCAGGTTTAAAACAAATAAAAGGAAGTATTTCTTCATACAACACATAGTCAACCTGTGGAACTCCTTTCCAGAGGATGTTGTGAAGACCAAGACTATAACAGGGTTAAAAAAAGAACGAGATAAATTCATAGAGGATAGGTCCATCAATGGCTATTAGCCAGGATGGGCAGGAATGGTGTCCCTAGCCTCTGTTTGCCAGAAGCTGGGAATGAACGATGGGATGGATCACTTGACGATTACCTGTTTCATAGATTCATAGATACTAAGGTCAGAAGGGACCACTCTGATCATCTAGTCCGACCTCCTGCACAGCGCAGGCCACAGAATGTCACCCACCACTCCTATGAAAAACCTCACCCATGTCTGAGCTATTGAAGTCCTCAAATCATGGTTCAAAACTTCAAGGAGCAGAGAAGCCTCCCTCCAGTCAACCATGCCCCATGCTACAGAGGAAGGCGAAAAACCTCCAGGGCCTCTCCAATCTGCCCTGGAGGAAAATTCCTTCCCGACCCCAAATATGGCAATCAGCTAAACCCTGAGCATATGGGCAAGATTCACCAGCCAGACCCAGGAAAGAATTTTCTATAGTAACTCAGATCCCATCCATCTAATATCCCATCTCAGGGGATTTGGCCTATTTACCCTGAATATTTAAAGATCAGTTACTTACCAAAATCCCATTATCCCATCATACCATCTCCTCCATAAACTTATCGAGTAGAATCTTAAAACCAGATAGATCTTTTGCCCCCACTGCTTCCCTTGGAAGGTTATTCCAAAACTTCACTCCTCTGATGGTTAAAAACCTTCGTCTGATTTCAAGTCTAAACTTCCTGGTGGCCAGTTTATACCCATTTGTTCTTGTGTCCACATTGGTGCTGAGCTGAAATAATTCCTCTCCCTCTCCTATATTTATCCCTCTGATATATTTATAGAGAGCAATCATATCTCCCCTCAACCTTCTTTTAGTTAGGCTAAACAAGCCAAGCTCCTTAAGTCTCCTTTCATAAGACAAGTTTTCCATTCCTCGGATCATCCTAGTAGCCCTTCTCTGTACCTGCTCCAGTTTGAATTCATCCTTTTTAAACATGGGAGACCAGAACTGCACACAGTATTCTAGGTGAGGTCTCACCAGTGCCTTGTATAACGGTACTAAAACCTCCTTATCCCTACTGGAAATGCCTCTCCTGATGCATCCCAAAACCGCATTAGCTTTTTTCACAGCCATATCACATTGGCAGCTCATAGTCATCCTATGATCAACCAATACTCCAAGGTCCTTCTCCTCTTCCGTTACTTCTAATTGATGCGTCCCCAGCTTATAACTAAAATTCTTGTTATTAATCCCTAAATGCATAACCTTACACTTCTCACTATTAAATTTCATCCTATTACTATTACTCCAGTTTACAAGGTCATCCAGATCCTCCTGTATAATATCCCGATCCTTCTCCGAATTGGCAATACCTCCCAGCTTTGTATCATCTGCAAACTTTATTAGCACACTCCCACTTTTTGTGCCAAGGTCAGTAACAAAAAGATTAAATAAGATTGGTCCCAAAACCGATCCCTGAGGAACTCCACTGGTAACCTCCCTCCAACCTGACAGTTCGCCTTTCAGTAGGACCCGTTGCAGTCTCCCCTTTAACCAATTCCTTATCCACCTTCTGATGTTCATATTGATCCCCATCTTCTCCAATTTAACTAATAATTCCCCATGTGGCACGGTATCAAATGCCTTACTGAAATCTAGGTAAATTAGATCCACTGCATTTCCTTTATCTAAAAAATCTGTTACTTTTTCAAAAAAGGAGATTAGGTTGGTTTGGCACGATCTACCTTTTGTAAAACCATGTTGTATTTTGTCCCATTTACCATTGACTTCAATGTCCTTAACTAATTTCTCCTTCAAAATTTTTTCCAGGACCTTGCATACTACAGATGTCAAACTAACTGGCCTGTAGTTACCTGGATCACGTTTTTTTCCTTTCTTAAAAATAGGAACTATATTAGCAATTCTCCAATCATCCGGTACTATTCCTGAGTTTACAGATTCATTAAAAATTCTTGCTAATGGGCTTGCAATTTCAGGTGCCAATTCCTTTAATATTCTTGGATGAAGATTATCTGGGCCCCCCGATTTAGTCCCATTAAGCTGTTTCAGTTTCGCTTCTACCTCTGATATGGTAATATCTACCTCTATATCCTCCTTCCCATTTGTCATGCTACCATTATCCCCAAGATCCTCTTTAGCCTTATTAAAGACTGAGGCAAAGTATTTGTTTAGATATTGGGCCATGCCTAGATTATCTTTAACCTCCGCTCCATCCTCAGTGTTAAGCGGCCCCACTTTTTCCTTCTTAGTTTTCTTCTTATTTATATGGCTATAGAACCTTTTACTATTGGTTTTAATTCCCTTTGCAAGGTCCAACTCTACTCGACTTTTAGCCTCTCTGACTTTATCCCTACATCTTCTGACCTCAATTAGGTAGGTTTCCTTGCTGATCCCTCCCATCTTCCACTCCCTGTATGCTTTCTGCTTCTTCATAATCACCTCTCTGAGATGCTTGCTCATCCAGCTTGGTCTACAACTCCTTCCTATGAATTTTTTCCCCTTTCTTGGGATACAGGCTTCCGATAGCTTCTGCAGTTTTGATTTAAAGTAATCCCAGGCCTCAACTGCCTTTAGATCCATAAGTTCTTCAGTCCAATCCACTTCCCTAACTAATTGCCTTAATTTTTGAAAGTCAGCCCTTTTGAAATCAAAAACCCTAGTTGCAGATTTTTGTTAATCCTTCCATTTAGTTTGAACTGAATTAGCTCATGATCACTTGAGCCAAGATTGTCCCCTACAACCATTTCTTCTATGAGGTCCTCACTACTCACCAAAATTAAATCTAAAATGGCATCCCCTCTAGTCGGTTCAGCAACTACTTGTTGAAGGAATCCATCAGCTATCGCATCTAGGAAAATCTGAGCCCTATTATTATTACTAGCACTGGTCCTCCAGTCTATATCTGGGAAGTTAAAGTCTCCCATGATCACGCAGTTTCCATTAGTATTTACTTTATTAAAGACATCAAAAAGGGCTCTATCCATAACCAAATTAGATCCCGGAGGTCTATAGCACACCCCAAGCACTATCATAGGAGAGGCTTTACTAGTTTTCTTCCCCAATGTAATTTTTGCCCAGCCAGACTCTGTCTTATCCATTGCATCGCTTCTTATTTCTTTACATTCTAACTCATCGTTGATATACAATGCTACTCCACCCCCTTTACCTTTGTTTCTGTCTTTCCTAAACAGCACATACCCTTCAATACCTGTAGTCCAGTCATGACTACTATTCCACCATGTTTCTGTTATCCCTATAATATCTGGTTTCACTTCCTGCACCAGTAGCTCTAGTTCCTCCATTTTGTTACCTAGACTCCTCGCATTGGTGTATAAACATCTTAATTTTTGCTGTTTGGCCTCGCTCACATTTTGTACCCTATTATGCACAGTCATTCTACATCCAGTATAACCTATTAGACTAGTATCCACACCGCCCTCACTCCTTATATACATTCTCCTACCCACGGCTGTATCCATTCTTACTTCATCTTCTTCCCTCTCAATGCTAAAATCTGGCGTGGAGATTTTCCGGACATCTCCCATCCATCTCCCCCCAATTCCTAGTTTAAAGCTCTCTTTATCAGTTGTGCCAGCTTCGATCCTAGAAGTCTATTTCCTTCCCTACTCAGATGAAGTCCATCCCGAGAGAACTGACCTCTGTCCGTGAATGCCTCCCAGTGGCCATACATCCCAAAGCCCTCCTTATAGCACCACTGCCTAAGCCATCTGTTGACAGTCATAATCTTGTCACACCTTTGTTGCCCTTCTCTAGGAACAGGAAGGATCCCGCTAAAGATCACCTGAGCCTCAATTTCCTTAAGCGTCTTCCCCAGCCTAGCATAGTCTCCCTTGATACTTTCCAGCGAGAATCTGGCTGTATCATTTGTTCCCACATGAAGGATAATTAGGGGATTCTTTCCCGCTCCCTTGAGGATCCTTTTCAACCTCAGGTCTACATCCCTTATCTTAGCACCCGGAAGACAGCACACCCTTCTATTCTCAGGATCAGCTCTAGGGCACCTGGCACTGGCCACTGTCGGAAGACAAGATACTGGGCTCGATGGACATTTGGTCTGACCCAGTAGGGCCATTCTTACGTTCTTATGTTCATCGGGATGACAATAGATTTAGTTATGGTTAGCAACCAGCCTGAAAAATGAGGAACACACAAAACAAAACAAAAAAGAACACGCAAGTGGGGCTAATGCAAATTTTCATAATGAAATACAGCAGAAAAGGTTTAGTGAAGCCACGGAATCAGGTTTTTGTATGTGTGTAAATTTATTTAGTGCATTTTCAACAAAACAAAATCATACACACACAGGTTTTCCAGATAATGCGACACATGAGAAATATTTGATTTGATGCCGTGCCATAGAATAGTGAACTGCAATGGAGAAAGCACACAACATCAGGAATACTCAAGGGCAAATGAAGGGAATACAGTATCCTGGGAGAATAAAGATTTAGGATCTCTTAAAGAAAGAAATATAATGTCTGCTGCTTGATGGGGCAGTATTAAACACTATGTGAGGTGAGGACTCTGCTCAATACAGCTGTTAACATCGGATATGTGGAGAAACTGATGTCAGAATCACTGAGGACTTGCAGATGTTTAAAGACACACTTAAGTTCACACTGACTAGTTATAAAGTATTGAACTAGGTGTCTGAGATTTCTGAATATGTGTAACATCACATAATAAAGATAAAGCAGAGAATTTAAATAACACTGTTATAGAATACTGGATTGGCTACTCCTGATCAGAGACTGTGGGGGAAAGTTTCCAGCTTGATGGTGAAACTGAATTTCAGTGATGGTGATGCCTTTTTATCTCATTCATTAGCAATGACAGAATAATTCATCTTTCGTTTATACGACCATACTTAGCTTGTAGGAAAAAAGAACCACCCTCTGCACAAGGAGTAAACTCTCCATCTTTCTGTGTATGTTTGTTTGTATGCATGCATATAAGTACATATTTACACATATACATACACACATACACGTATACGTTCCATGTTTCTATATATGCAATACATGATAGCATGATGTGGCATAAAGATTTTAATTATGAGCTCTGTATATCTGTACGAGTCCTGAGTGGCAAAGTCATGAATTAGTTATAAAGGTAATCTCAGACAAGAAACAATAAAAACTTGATACCACTTCACCTCAGTATGTATTCTGTATATGTCATATATTTAAGAAAAAAACCAACAACCCATTTTAGAAATGTTTTAAAGAGATTACAGATATTTTATTGGGACCATTCTTTATCTCTCTCCACTTATGTAGCCAGGTGCCTAACTCTGTCTGTCTGCATATGAATCAAAAGCAGAGAAAAAATATTAAAAAAAACCCTAAATACCATGTAACCTAAATAGTTTTTCTATATGTAAGAAGGTCACAACTTTAGTGTGTAGTATTTTGGGATTTTTGAGGTTATGTATCCCCCACTGGGAATTTGGAATCTTCTTTTCCCAGTTGTACAGAGCTTTCTCAATGGCTAGATGAAGTCATCACCTGTATACAGAGCCAGATGAAATTGGAGTGAGGCTGATAACCAGAGGGAAGGACTTGCTTTCCCTAAAACATCTCCAGTATTGAAGCCATCTGATTTGGAATATTTTTAATCTCCTAATTGTTATGGGATGTCAAAATAGCTATGGTGGAAAAAATCATCCACTTCCATCAGCTATGGTAGACTAAGACTTATATCTATGAATGATGCTAATCATCCTGAAAAGCTCCAACTGATTTAAAATACTGCAGCCTCTATACTTACCAATACAGTTGCTGTGAACATGTCATCCCAATGCCCTATTCTCTATATTGGCTCCCCATTGAATAAAGAGTTGTGTTCAAAGTTATTGCACTGACAAAAGACAACCATAGGCATGGCCCCAGCCAAGGGGCATTATACCAATTAAAGATCACTCAACTCACGGGGCATTTGTTTTCACTCTAAGCTAAAAACTTCAGTGTTTGAATATTTTACAATGGTTTACCATTTAAATATGTCTGTTTTAAATATGCAGCAGTGCCATCTACCCATTGCTTAGGCTTCTTTTTGTTAAATCAATGTTTCATATGATGTGCTTCAGCCAATGGCAGAGCTCCAGAAGTAAGAGTGGCAACTACCTTGAGTCCTGATCCTGCAAACATTTATGCATATAACTTTATGCACATAAGTAGTCTCATTAGTACAAAGTGCTACCATAGCTCCTACATTTTTTTCTGTAAGTCACTACTAACACTAGAATGGGGTTTCCACCACTAGGCTATCCTAGCTTGAATTTAGTATTGCAGTTCTGCAGTACAAACACAGTTTATTAAATCCGTCAATACTAGTTGTTTTTAGCTTCACAGTAGTGAACAAGTTACTGTTTTTATGTAAAGTGAAATTACTACTCAAAACTACACAAACATAAAATGAAACCCTGTAGTTTATTATTTGAATTTTTAAAGCTTTACTATAAATTGTGAGAGGTGAATTGTACACTATAAAAATAAAATAGAAAACTCTAAGTGCTGCAATCCAGAAAATATATACACACTTATCACAGATCATAAATGCAATCCAGATAATTTTAAACATATGGTAAGTTTTTCCTTAAGTACTTACATTTTAGTTAAGATAACTGCGCTCTAAATCTTGTTGTAGTCACAGAATAATTTTGCCTTGAAAATTTGTGTAGGTAGGTCAAATGCTTCTCACAGTGACATTTAAAGAAGTTGGATTGGTTTACAATTTGCAATTCATTAATTCAGTATATAATTCCGTACAGTTGAGGAGTTTCATGTGTAGTTATTTAACCCAATAGCAATACATTCCCTTTAACTATCAGCTGGAGGGGAGCGGGGGGAAAACTTTTCTCTTAATCCTTAATAGTCTTCATTTCATAAAAGTGATGGTGGTGTATTGCTTGCTGATGGAAATAAGGCACAGTTTAGTATTTATTCAGGTGAAAATGTGAACATAAACTCACTAATGTGGGTGTTTTCCCCTTGTGCTTCCATTGGGATTCCTGTTAAGTAAGAAATTATTGTGGCTGACTGCAAGGCTATTGGCCTTTTGTCTGTCTCAAAGAAATAGCCGTTAAAAAGATAAGCTAAAAGCTGTCTATGTGGATTTATCTGTCTGAATATTTTTACATATTTTTTGGGAATATGTAAAAAACTATTCATGTTACTGTGCCAGAATCATCCACCACAACCCCCAAATCTTTTTCAGAATCACTGTCTCCCAGGATAGAGTCCCCCATCATGTAAGTGTGGATTTGGCATAAACTGGTGCATTTCTCATTAACTTATTTACTTGCATTCGCTTAAGGCAGGCTGAATTTGGTCCACTTTTTTTTTTAATGTAGAAACCAAAGACTGGGGTTGGGGGGAGAAGAGTGGATTTAAACTGTAGATTAAGTGATGAAACATTATTTTATAACCTCACTTAAGTTTTTCTTCCTGCAAGGAATTTTCCATCAGTTTTGTTGAAAAGACTGATCACATCTATCTGGGCTGACAGGACCAACACTGTTTTGAACTTACCAGAACACCCTCCCCCCTCTGGTTGTGGTTTGTCCTATTTTGCTTGTTGAGGTCTTTGATGTATTGGAGTGGTCGCATCAGACTACATGAGTTTGCCCTTATTGATGGTATGTAGAAGCTGGGAAATTACAGGCCCATTTTTGAGGAGGCTTGTTAATGCTTCTCTTTGGGTATGTCTATACTATGAAATTACGTCGATTTTATAGAAGTTGATTTTTAGAAACTGATTTTATACAGTCGATTGCATATGTCCACACTAAGCATATTAAGTTGGTGGAGTGTGTCCTCACTACTGTGGCTAGCATCAACATACAGAGCGATGCACTGTCTCCATTGGAATTGTAGGTTAAGCTCCTAATGCCTGATGGGGCAAAAACATTGTCACAGGTGGTTTTGGATACATGTCGTCAGGCCCCCTTCCTTCCCTCCCTCCATGAAAGCAACAGCAGACAATTGTTTCGCACCTTTTTTCCTGGGTTACCCGTGCAGACACCATACTACGGCAAGCCTGGAGCCCGCTCAGCTCACTGTACGTCTCCTGGGTGCTGCTGGTAGACATGGTACTGCATTGCTACACAGCAGCAGCTCCTTGCCTTCGCGACAGATGGTGCAGTAGGACTGATAGCTGTCGTATGTCTCCTGGGTGTTCCTGGCAGACCTCAATGAGATCAATTAGGGGCGCCTGGACAGACATGGCTATTCTCCTCTTAGAGCACCAAATGAGAGCCAGAGACTCCAGGTCATTCTCTTCTTTAAGTTTCGTCTCATGGAGATTCAGTCCTGTCTGGAATATCATGCGAGCTGGAAGCTTCTGCCTCAGGCTGCTCTCTCAGCCGGCAGCACCACTGCTCTCCCAGCTGGCTGCTCTCCCAACTGGTGGTCGCACCTACCCCAGCCTACCCCTTGCTCCCATGGCTCACGAAGCCTAGATAGTAGTAAAGGAGCAGTTCAACTATAGGCTGAGCAAGTGTAGAATGGTGGTAGAATGTGCCTTTGGATGTTTAAAAGCTCGCTGGCATGGTTTGCTGACTAGGTCAGACCTCAGCGCAACCAACATTCCCATTGTTATTGCTGCTTACTGTGTGCTCCATAATATCTGTGAGAGTAAAGGGGAGATGTTTATGTCTTGGTGGGAGGTTGAGGCAAATCGCCTGGCATCTGATTTTGAGCAGCCAGATACCAGGGTGATTAGAAGAGCACAGCAAGGAGCGCTGCACATCAGAGAGGCTTTGAAAACCAGTTTCATGACTGGCAAGGCTTTGGTGTGACAGTTGTGTGTGTTTCTCCTTGATACAAACCGGCCCCCTTTGTTGATTTTAATTCCCTGTAAGCCAACTACCCTCCTCCCTTCGAAATAAAGTAACTATTGTTTTGAAACCATGTATTCTTTCTTTATTAATTAAAAAAAAATGAGATAATGGACAAGGAAGCCCGGGTGGGGTTGGGGAGGAGGGAAGGACAAGGCCACATTATTTATTGTAGCCACACTAAAAATCAAACTGTTTGAATGACAGCCTTCTATTGCTTGGGCCATCCTCTGGAGTGGAGTGGCTGGGTGCCTGGAGCCTCCCCCCCCGCGTTCTTGGGTGTCTGGGTGAGGAGGCTATGGAACCTGGAGAGGAGGGTAGGCAGTTAGACAATGAATGCAGCAGGGGTCTGTGCTCTTGTTGGCTTTCCTGGCGCTCCAACAAATGCTTCATCATGTCCATTTGCTCCCTCATTAGCCTCAGCATCGCATCCTGCCTCCACTCTTCATGCTCACTTAATTCTTGGCCTCTGCCACTGAATGCCTCCATGCATTAAGCTGTGCCCTATCAGTGCGGGAGGACTGCATGAGCTCGGAAAACATGTCATCGCAAATGCGTTTTTTTCACCTTCTAATCTGCAATAACCTCAGGGACGGAGATGATAGGGGGAGCGTAGAAACATTCGGCGCTCTACGATTCTGGGGAGACTGCATGGTCACCTGTGCTACTGAGTTCCCCACACTGACCAAACAGGAAATGAAATTCAAAAGTTCCTGGCTAGTGCATCGGAGTTCAAAGTACTTTCTAGAGCGGTCACAATGAAGTACTCTGGGATAGCTCCTGGAGGCCAATACCATCGATTTGCGTCCGTACTACCCCAAATTAGACCCAGCAAGATCGATTTTAGTGCTACTCCCCTCGTTGAGGAGTACAGAAGTCGATTTTAACAACCCTTTAGGTCGATGGAACGGGGTTGGTTGTGTGGACGCAGTCATTTTTAAATCGACCTAACGCGGCTAAATTCAACCTAACCCAGTAGTGTAGACCAGGCCTCTGTGAAGGCAGGTCTGTCTGTCTGTCTGTCTGTCTGTCTCTCTCTCTCTCTCACACACACACACACACACACACACACACTCCCCATCCACCGAGATGGTTTGTTGATAGAGAAAGCATTAAAATCTATAGAAATAAGTACTCCTGTGGTATTATGAAACCAGTGAATTATTTAAATGGTCAGACGGTGTTGGTTTCCGATATAGATATCTATTTTCAGAATTTTATAACAGCCTGATCTCACAAATGTTCAGCCCTGGGAGGGCAACAATAATAATAATAATCTTCAGGTATTTTTAATGTATGTCATGTTAAATTGCCTGTAAGTTTTAGGGGCATACCAGAAATCTTCATGGAAGCAAGTTAAAGACCTCAGGGAATGGTGATTGGCTTTCCAATATCTGCACATACCCACAAGCAATTGTGGGCATCTTTTTCTTTTTCACCTCCCTCTTTTCTTTCCTGACCTGTATGCTGTATTGTTGAGGTTATGGAGTCACAACCTCAGAACATTTTAGAAACTTCCCAAGCCCTCAACTCCAAAGGAAACATACACATCCCACCTCTTACATCGAGGGAGCACTGCCTCCTTCCCCACATCACAAATCATAAAGACAGAGCACTACCTATAAAGTCTCTTGAGCTTCACACACACCTACAAAATCAATAGATTTGCACTGACAAACTGTTCAGGATTCCATCACAAAATCAAATACATGTTCACAAAATAAATATTTTTAAAACATAACAGACAAATCACAACCAATTAGTACCAGGTCACCAAAAAACAGAATTGAAATCCAGGGACACTCTGCCACATTGGAAGTTTGTACTACTGATGATCTTGATCAAGAGAAATGTTACAATCATTTTATTTAAAAGAGAAAGTTTCCCCTACCAACACACATTCTCTGCATTCCTGAAAATGGTCAAACTCCATGGTATTGGAAAATGGTCAAACTCCACAGCTTGAATACTGCAGTTCAGGTCACCTCAGCTCAAAAAAAGATATATTAGACTTGAAAAGTACAAAGAAGGGCAACAAAAATGATTCAGGGTATGGAACATCTCCCATATGAGGAGAGATTAAAAAGACTGGGACTTTTTAGCTTGGAAAAGAGACAACTAAGTGGGGGTTATGATAAAGGTCTATAAAGTTATGAATGGAGAAAGTGAATAACGAAGTGTTTATTTACCTCTTCATATAACACAAAAACCAGGGGTCACCCAATGAACCTAATAGGCAGTAGATTTAAAACAAATATAAGGGAGTACTTCTTTACACAACACACAGTCAACCTGTGGAACTTGTTGCCAGGTGACATTGTGAAGGCCAAAACTACACTGGGTTAAAAAAAATTAGATAAATTCATGAAGGATATAGCTATCAATTGTATTTGCCAAGATGGTCAGGAATGCAAACCCATGCTCTAGTGTCCCTAAACCTCTGACTACCAGAAACTGGGAGTTTCAGAATAGCAGCCGTGTTAGTCTGTATTCGCAAAAAGAAAAGGAGTACTTGTGGCACCTTTGAGACTAACAAAGTGGACGACGGGATGGATCAGTTGATAATTGCCCTGTTCTGTTCAATTCTTCTGAAACACCAGACATTGGCCACTGCTGGAAGACATGATACTGGGCTAGATGGACCATTGGGTCTGAACCAGTATGGCCGTTCTTATGTTCATGTGTTCTTATTTCCAGTCTGAATTTGTCTAGCTTCCACTTCCAGCTACTGGATCATGTTATTCCTTTTCAATGGCTAGAAGCTGAAGCTAGACAAATTCAGACTGGAAATAAGGCATACATGTTTTTAACAGGGATCTCTCAATGTGTGGAGCTTCTACTAAAAGCAAAAGCTCGGAACAGAATCAGAGAGACTATCATAAATGGACAAGACTGCACACATCTGCTGGTGCCGGGGAAGGAGTCTCTTCAGGAGATGAAAGAGGGTGAGTAGGAATCTGACTTAGTAGAGAGGAAAGATAGGGAAAGTAGTCGCTGATGCAGGAAAGGAAGCTGGGAGAGGTGAGCAGGATTACAAGCAAGCAATGAGGAACTAATGAGGGAAAAGTTGGGGAGGGTTTAGGAGACAGAATAGTGAATGTGGAAATGGGAGGAGGACTGGGATCCAGATAGGTACTGTGTGGGGGAGGATATTAGGAGGTTGTAGTTTGTGGGGTGGAGAACTGGGAGGTCTCAGTGAGAAGAATTGAGCAGCCAGAGGGGAAATTTGGAGATTAACTGTGTGGACCCAGTATTGTTGATGAGGAATTGGGGAAGAGGATCAAGAACTGCAGAGCCGAAACCTACTTCAAGGCAAATATGCAGCAACTTTGTCATAGATTTTTACATAGAAAAGAATGACACCCCGGATGGGGGTGAGTCCATAAACTCAGATCCCTACCCCCATAGATACATCTCATGTTGTCTCCTCTATAGTTAGCCATGTGATGCAGAATTGTCACAATAATAGAAGTGGAATAGTACTGCTGCAACACAGATAAGTCATACACAATATCTCCTCTATAAATGTTCTGTCCTTTTGCAAATCAGGTGCGCCACCAGCATTTAGCCTTAATCTCTAAATTTACTTTATGCCTTTCCACCTCCCAGGCTCTGATACTCAGCACTATTCTTGTCCTCTGTTACTAAAGGTCTCTTGAGAAATGACCACCATTATGCTAAGTGCATCTTCCCTGCAAGATATAGGTTCACTAGTTCTTTAATTGCAGCAAATATCTGGAGAAACTGGACCCCAGTAGGAATCTTTCCTTGGCTCAGTTTTCTGGTTTAGTTTTTTATACATTGCATTTGTACTCAGTATTTTATTCAGCCAAATGTTCTCTAGACACTAACTCTAACCCCTATTTTCCAGGTGGCCTCCTGATTTTTTAAAATGATTTGTAGCATAGAGCCTCAAGATAGGTGAATGTCTAATGGACAGGTGACCTAAAGCATTTGATGAGCTAAGGCTATTACTGATTCTTCAATCTCAGTCACTGATTCTAGACTTGACTGACCAGTCATTATAGGGTGGCCAACTTCCTTATTTGATGGAAATGTCTGTTTTTTTCCATACTTGATGCCCTTTGTCCTTGACAAATGTTGATGTATTGGCTGATATAACAGCTCCTAATTTCGATATATCTGCCTCTTATTTTGAAGATTGATTTTCTTGGACTATCTCGTTATTTTTCAGATGTCTCCAACTGTTCCTTAATTTATTTTTTTTTTGAAGGTGGCAGTCCTGTTCTATTTAGAGAGTCAGTCAATGAACCCTTAGTATTAGGTTTACTAGGGATGGGTGACATTTTACCAAGTTTCAAACCCCCCCAGAATCAGGGATTTGAATGCTTCTCTCTCATGCAGGCATTATTTGATTTGCAAACTGCTTAGGAGAAATTATGAAAACAGAGCAGAATGGAAACAATGGGAAAAATACAGACATACACAGGGATTGTGGGGAATAAAAAGAGAGGAAAGAGGAGTAAAGAGAAACATTTGAATGAAAAGCTAAATACAGTAGTACTGCTATTTATTTGTATGACCATAATACTGGGGGACCTCAATTGAAATTGGGATCCCAACATGCTGAGAACTTTACAAATATAAAATATGAAACGGTCCCTGCTACAAAGAGCTTACAATGTAAACAGATTGATAAACAAAGGGTTGGGGTAGGAAGGAAGCAATTTAACATATAAGCAGACTGAATAATGTGATGGTTTGAAAATGTCATGTTAGGTCCAAAATGTAGAGTGCGGAAGTGTGTTGCTGGTCTCTTTTTAATCTTCCTAAATAATTTTTTTTAAAAATTAGGTGGGTTTCATTGGCCGGGGACTAGCTGAATAGAGAGATCAGGAAGGAGAGTGCATATTAAAAGGTAGTGGGTAAGGAAAGAGGATGAAGGACTGTATGGAGGGCAGGTGGAGTCAGGCTGAAGTAAAAAAAAAAGTACCCACTTATGTTTGAGGACTGTTGTTCTATGTCTAATACATGGTAAAGGCTTCTATTTTTCTGTCATGGGAAACGCAAGCACCCATCTATAGTTTCATCATTGTCCTTTGAAATCTTAATTAGGCAACTAGGCATCTACCTGATTAGAGATCAATCAATAGAAACAAGAATCATATAACCCACCTCTAGATTTTGTTGAGTGTGTGTTGGGAGTTGGGCGGTGGGGAGCGGGAGGGGTAGGAGTGTAAAACCGGAGAATTGGAGGGTACTGTTTTATCACATAGACCTCATGGTTCCTGTGACATTACAATTGTATAACATACCCAACCAAAGATCACTCACTACATAGACCTCTAGATAATAAGAGCATAGAGGTTCCTTTTTTAATAAGAAGTTTCAATATTGACAGTTTCTTACTAGAAAATGGAATTAGAAAGGCAAAAAATGCCAGAGAATATCGTAATGTGAATTGGATGCTCATGAAGGCTTCCATTGCACTAAAGGCTGAAGTCCAGCTACACAACAAGCATAACATAGGCAGTTCTCCACACTGCCATCCCCTAGTGCCTCCACCCAGCCCTCAAAAGAGAAGTGAGTGTGCTAGATAGCATAGCACCCTCTGCTAAGTGGTTGTTTGCTCTTTAGGAGAGAGAGCGTAATTAATTTTCCAAGTGCCAATCCATTTTTTACCTCTCTTCTGAGACTACTGCCAATTGTGATGGTGGTTTTTGTAATGATTATCTTTGTACAAACTCAACTGAGGCTACCATTGAATTTCACATAGGCTACTGAGCAGCCATAAAATAGTAATGACTTTTGGTCCCTATTAACCTGGGTTGAATAGGAACCATAGTCTGCAATGAGTATAGCCCAAAAGCCATTTAAAAGCATGTCCGGGAAAGGAAGTACTGCTCATTAAAAACAACAAGGAATCCTTGTGACACTTTAGAGACTAGCAAATTTATCTGGGCATAAGCTTTCGTGGGAATAACCCACTTTATCAGATGCATGGAGTGGAAAACACAGTAAGCAGGTATAAATATACAGCACATGAAAAGATGGGAGTTGCCTTACCAAGTGGGGGTCAGTGTTAATGAGGCCAATTCAATTAGGGTGGATGTGGCCCATTCTCAGCAGTTGACAAGAAGGGGTGAAAATCTGTTGATATCTATTGATATTCACCCCTTCTTGTCACCTGTTGAGAATGGGCCATATCCACCCTAACTGAATTGGCCTCATTAGCACTGACCCCCCGCACTTGGTAAGGCAACTCCCTTCTTTTCATGTGCTTTGTATTTATACCTGCTTACTGTATTTTCCACTCCATACATCTGATGAAGTACGTTATATCCCACAAAAGCTTATGCCCAAACAAATTTGTTAGTCTTTAAGGTGCCACAAGGACTCCTAGTTGTTTTTACTGATACAGACTAACACAGCTACCACTCTGAAACCTGTGCTCATTAAAAAGTTTTAAATGAATATTACTTTGTTATAATACTGATGAATATTTATTTCTGGAGTGTTCATAGAATCAAAGAATATCAGAGTTGGAAGGGATCTGAGGAGGTCATCTAGTCCAACCCCCTGCTCAAAGCAGGACCTACCCCAGATCCCTAAATGGCCCTATCAAGGATTGAACTCACCTGGGTTTAGCAGGACAATGCTCAAACCACTGAGCTATCCCTGGCCAACCCCATTAAGGTGGCTGGCACTTTACAAACAAACATGAATACAATGTCCCAGATTCAAGGAGTTTTCATTTTAAATCAGACAGAAAACAATGAATAGTGTGATATTAGATCATAGTGGGTGAGGAGCAGACAGCATGCAGCAGTGGGAAGGCAATACAGCTGTTGGCAGACCACTGTTTTTCAAGGAAAGCAGATTATATAGGCTCATGTGTTGCGTGTCTTTCTTTCTTGTTACTCTATTTGTTTCATTTTCTTTTATTTCTTGAAATTGATGAGTGCCACTGGAAAGGTTAGTCGGGGTAAATCAGCCCAAATAAGTGAGTTAGAAGAAGAAACTGAAGGAGGAGACTGTGGGAGCTTGGCGCAAAAGAAGAGGAAGACTGCTCCAGCTATAAAAGGGCCATGACAAAGGCAAAGAATTACAAGGGTAGGGTAGGGAATGGGTTAAAAAGGAAGGAGGCAGCACTCATATAAAGTCTTGATTTTAAAACTTTGTGCAAACAATCGTTAGCCTAGACTCATGGAACTCTCTTGAGTAAGGTTTATTATATACTACCAGAGATTCAATCCAGTTTGGCCAGAATCACAGGCTATTAGACAACTTTTATATCACTTCTGCTTGATAAGAGAATCATTATTATCTCTGTATTTTTAATTATAGGGAAGAATGATAAGGACATTAAATCTAAAGTCAGTAACTTGATTTTATTTTTTAAATCTTACTGGACAGCTAGGATATAAATTTGGTAATGTTTTGAAATAGAGCAATGAGAAAATTTAGGAATCGTGGCAAAATGACTGGACATTTATAAACTGATAATTTCATAAATAGATTCTTGGAAATGGTGAGTGAAGGTGGAAATATTTAAATCTGGATTAGAGCCCTGATTAGGACTAGTGTCCTGCAGCAGGACTGGGATCCCGCAGGTCCCACAGGACCCACTGGCATAATAGCAGGAGCAGGAGTAAGCGGGATTAAAGAATAAACCCATGGAGGGCTCTAATCTAGATTAAGTTTAGGACTGATTTCAGAGTTTGGGTTTGAGGCTCAAACAGGAGCAGGGATTGGAACAGGAACCTGCAATTATGGTAAATTTAGATTAAGGAAATGGACAGCAGCACTAATGCTTCCAGAAATTTGGAGGAAGAGGGAGGAATTTCAGATTTCAAGTTTCATTTTAAAATTCATAGACCAGTTTGGATTTGGAAGTGTAATGCAATACTCTCTGAATGTTCATCCCATTTCCAGTAAATTTCTTTAAAAATAATGTTTTGCTAGTCAAAGGCACTTGTGGAAAACTGCAAACCAAGCTGCAACATTTGAAGACTAACTGTCCAATATTGTACTTTTTTTTTACCAAGAAAGAATCTGATTAATTACCACATAAATATTTGTTATTTATGTATGCTCAGAGAATTATTTGATTAGATGCAAATGTTGGACCAAAGAAGTTAATCTGAATAGAATATTTGGAACATATTTTCCAAGTACAGAGCTGGTGAAACTTTTCTAAGTGGAGTCAGAAACAGCAAAACAAAACAAAACAAAACAAAAAAACAAACAAAGTGATCAGAATGCAAACAGGGTAAAGACCAAGGTCTGAAATGGCCTTTTATTTAAAAAAAAAGTCATATGCAAATCCTCCCAAAATAATCAACAGCCCCTCAATAAAACAGGGGAAAGAATTTCTATTAGTAAAATCAAGAAAATGACAATTCCTGCTTGCAAATGTGTAGAATTCTTAACTTAAACTTTGAATAGTTTTGTGGCTGCAGAAAAGCAGACTGGGCAAATGATGTTGTTTTACTGCATGTTTTTATATAGAAGATTTGCAATGGTGAGGCTGCTCTATTGTTCTCCATGCAAAGGTGAGATTTTTGCACATTATGTTAAAAATGAGGTTTACATAGTTTTTATCTGTAGCAAGCAGGGAATAAGTTTTCTTTGACAGAAGTACGTGATCATGGTTTTGTTTTGATTTGTTTAGGTTTTTGTTCTTTCAATGTCTCTAATATGCAAAAGGAAGAAGGAATTCAACAATTTCCTGCTTTCTACAAGGAATCAGAATC
This sequence comes from Dermochelys coriacea, assembly GCF_009764565.3. NCBI lineage: Eukaryota > Metazoa > Chordata > Testudines > Dermochelyidae > Dermochelys > Dermochelys coriacea. The sequence goes on along the minus strand of NC_050068.2, from coordinate 95,512,634 downwards.
TAGAGCCCATACTAAAATCGGGTAAATGATTACAATATTAATCTGATCAGTAGGTCTCACTCATCATCTGCAGTCTACAGTTACCAGAGTAGCAGCCGTGTTAGTCTGTATTCGCAAAAAGAAAAGGAGTACTTGTGGCACCTTAGAGACTAACAAATTTATATTTAAATTTGTTAGTCTCTAAGGTGCCACAAGTACTCCTTTTCTTTTTGCAGTCTACAGTTAGACTTTTCTATATTATTACTTACATTGCAGTATTTTCTAAAGACTCTGAACATGGAATCAGTCCCTGTGTATTAGGCACTACACAGAAAAAGTAAACCCCCACAAATACGGGCCCTGCTTCAGAGAGTTCACAATCTAAGGTTTATAGAATACATAACAGATTAATAAATAAGAGTAGAGGGGGAGAGGATGGAGAGATGATAAGGTAACAGTAGAGGCAGTTGTGCATGCGTAAGGTAGTACTTGGTCTCAGTAGTTACTATATTTAATATAGGAGTGCTTCCTATATTTAAGCTGCAGCATGGGAGAAAGCATGAAGGTAGTTGTGGGTTAAGTAGGCAAACAAGGCTGGTATTATTGGCAGAATGAAGGGAGGGCTGATGTCACAGTAGATCTAGATTTGAGAGGTAAGATGGGGATAAATGATGTAATAGACTGTAAACTCCTGAAGGGATCATGTCTTTTGTTCTGTAACAGTTTAAACCATTGTGTAAATCAAAATAATTTTTCAGAAATAATATTGGATTTTAGGTAGCATGTTTATTTGATATTTCTTTATAAATACGTACAGAGGTTGAAATGCAAAGTTACACTTTGGAATGGCTGGAGCATTACTGAAGTATTATGAAAATAATTTCTTTATGACTATCAAAAGAGAACAATCAATCTTTCTAAAGGATAAGATAGCTTTTTGTTTCAGAATATCAACAATGGGAGATTAGAATGGTAGCATTAGAGTAGCAACTCTTCAACGATAAACTAAAGCTTAAGTAAAATGTGTGTAAGAAATATTCTTAAAGGGTTCTATATGATCACATTAGTCCCTAGCTGACAAACCCTCATGTGAGTAGTCCTTCCACATACTGACAGTTCTGCTGACATCAATGAAAGAACAACTTCCGTGAATAAGGGTCTGCAAGTTTGGGCCCATTAGGATTCTATCAGGACATGAGTAATAAATTAAAGACTATTAAAAATATTTATCAATCTTCCCAAAGCATAGTGGGTAAGATGCAGGAAGGATTTACTGATCTTACATACATTCTAAAGCTATTTTGATAACCATTTTGAGAGGATTTTGATAGCACTGTAAAGGATAAACAAAAACTCTTCTCTCTGGAAGATAATTGTTGAGTTATCCTTTTAGGATTTTGTTGGGAGCCTCTGTGCCAATCATCTCGGGAAAAGGCAGTTTCTCAGTTGTTCTGTATTCTGTATGCACTGTTCTTTATAACAACGTCTAGGCCTAAATTACTTCTGAAATGAGATGTAGGCTCCTAAATCAGTCAGGCACATAATGCTGAGTGCAGCAACACCAAAATGCCTTTAAAAATCTGAGCCTTAGGGCCCTGGCTGCTGCCCCAGCCCTTCTTATTATTTCAAGTTAAACACTGCTACATAGTCTTCATCTCATTGCAGATGCTAAAATCTCCTTCAATGCATTGATGGCTCATCCTGACCAGAGTAACTTGAGTTCTGGACATAAATGGATTTTACACAATTAAATTGAATGTTGTTAGATACTTCAGCCCATTACCTATCTTTGGTACCCTCTGAACAATTCACTCTCCTGGAAGAGATGGGTAATTTGCCCTTCTGCTCTTGCATCTTCACTTTGGATGTTTTGAGTTTGGCAAGTCCTTCTCATTATATTCCCCAATGTAATATACGATGCACTCTAAATTTAACTAAAAAAAGAAAAGGAGGACTTGTGGCACCTTAGAAACTAACAAATTTATTTGAGCATAAGCTTTTGTGAGCTACAGCTCACTTCATCAGATGCATTCAGTGGAAAATACAGTGGGGAGATTTATATACACAGAGAACATAAAACAATGGGTGTTAGCATACACACTGTAACGAGAGTGATCAAGTAAGGTGAGCTACTACTAGCAGGAGAGCTGGGGGCTGGGGGGGGGAGAGAACCTTTTGTAGTGATAATCAAGGTGGGCCATTTCCAGCAGTTGACAAGAACATCTGAGGAACAGCTTCCCCTTCTCCCCCCCTCACGTGGACGGACACCGGAGCCCAAGTGTTGGCTATCCGTGCTTCCTTAGTGGACCCTAATTTAATCAACCCAGAGATCCAAGTGACAATTCAATCCTTCAAGTCCAACTCTTTCAATTTGCCTACAGCCAGTTACCTGTCCAGTACAAGGGCTGGTCAGAAACATGGACTTTTGCAGTCTATGATGATTATCCCATCCCCAGGCTGTTGGGGGAAGACATGGCCAATCATGTGAAGCTCGTCAAGAGGGTGGGAATGGTCACCCGCAGCCAAGCTAAGCAAGCCGTCACGCCTAGCTCTGTTCTGGAAACTTCTACCAGGACCCGGTCAGAGGTGATGGAACCAGACCCCATGCCAACGTCTGCAACAGTAGTAGTGGATCCAGTCCCAGAGACTCAGACAGAGCCAGTCTCAGAACCAGAACCGGCGGAAAAACCAGCACCAGACCCATTGCCAGCACTGAATCCAGTACTTGCAAACCCAACACCAGAGTGCCCCACCAAAGCTTAACACCAGCCGATAGCCAAAGCAGCAGCCGATAACCCTACACAAGAGGCTCAGCTAGAGCCTGAACCTCAACAGTGCACCAGCGGAGAGTGGTTCACAGACAGTGGAAACAGCCCCATCCCCTACATCACTTCCAGAGGGAGCAAGCCTAGGTCAACAATCCCATTAGGAACTGCTGTCTCCAGCCTCAAGAGAACATTTCCAGATCGAACAACAAGCAGATGAAAGCCTCCAAAGAGCTTGGACTGCGGCACGGAGCAATCCACCACCTCTCAGCTCTTCTAATCGATCCAGCTTTGTTGTAGAAAGAGGACTTTTTTACAAGGAAACTCTTTCTGGTGGACACCAGGAAGACTGGCATCCTCAGAGACAAATGGTAGTTCCAACAAAGTACCAGGTCAAGCTCTTGAGCTTAGCCCACGATCATCATAGTGGCCATGCTGGGGTGAACAGGACAAAAGACTGTTTGGGGAGGTCATTCCACTGGGAGGGAATGGGCAAGGATGTTTCTATCTATGTCCAGTCTTGTGAGGTGTGCTAAAGAGTGGGAAAATCCCAAGACCAGGTCAAAGCCACTCTCCAGCCACTCCCCATCATTGAGTTCCATTTCAGTGAGTAGCTGTGGATATTCTGGGTCCTTTTCCGAAAAAGACACCCAGAGGAAAGCATTACATACTGACTTTCATGGATTTTGTCACCCAGCTGGGGAAGGAGTAGCTCTAAACAACACCAGGGATAAAAGTGTTTGCCAGGGTTGGTTGGCTCTGCCACATCCTCACAGATGCAGGAACTAATTTCCTGGCAGGAACTATGGAAAGCCTTTGGGAAGCTCATGGGGTGAATCACTTAATTGCCACCCCTTACCATCATCAAACAAATGGCCTGGTGGAGAAATTTGATGGAACTTTGGGGGCCATGATATGTAAATTCGTAAATGAGCACTCCAATGATTGGGACCTAGTGTTGCAGCAGTTGCTCTTTGCCTAAAGAGCTGTACCACATCCCAGTTTAGGGTTTTCACCATTTGAATTTGTATATGGCCACGAGATTAAGGGGCCATTACAGTTGGTGAAGCAGCAATGGGAGGGTTTACACCTTCTCCAGGAACTAATATTCTGGACTTCGTAACCAACCTACAAAACACCCACCGAACCTCTCTAGCCCTTGCTAAAGAAAACCTAAGGATGCTGAAAAAGAGCAAAAAGCCTGGTATGATAAACATGCCAGAGAGCGTTCCTTCAAAGTAGGGGACCAGGTCATTGTCTTAAAGGTGCTCCAGGCCCATAAAATGGAAGCATCATGGGAAGGGCCATTCACAGTCCAAGAGCACCTGGGAGCTGTTAATTATCTCACATTCCCCACCTCCAACTGAAAGCCTAAGGTATACCGTATTAATTCTCTAAAGCCCTTTTATTCCAGAGAATTAAAGGTTTCTCAGTTTACAGCCCAGAGAGGAGACGACGCTGAGTGGCCTGAAGGTGTCTACTACGAAGGGAAAAGCGATGGTGAACCTCTCCATGACCCTTGGGCGTATGCAGCGACAGCAGATCAAGGAGCTGTGCACTAGCTACGTGCCGACATTTTCAGCCACCCCAGGACTGACTGAACGGGCATACCACTCCATTGACACAGGTAATGCTCACCCAATTAACAGCCAACCTTACCAGGTGTCTCCAAGCTAAAACTGCTATAGAACGGGAGATCCAGAATATGCTACAGATGGGGGTAATCCATCCCTCTGGCAGTGCCTGGGTATCTCCTGTGGTTCTAGTTCCCAAACCAGATGGGGAGATACGTTTTTGCGTGGACTACCGTAAGCTAAATGCTGTGACTCACCCAGACAACTATCCAATGCCATGCACAGATGAACTATTAGAGAAACTGGGATGGGCCCAGTTCATCTCTACCTTGGACTTAACCAAGGGGTACTGGAAGGTACCGCTAGATGAATCCGCCAAGGAAAGGTCAGCATTCACCACATGTCGGGCTGCATGAATTTAATGTACTCCCTTTTGGGCTGCGGAATGCAGGACTAACTGTTAAGGCTAAGAAGAGTCAAATAGGCCTAAACAGAGTAACTTACCTTGGACACCAGGTGGTTCAAGGAACTATCAACCCCCTACAGGCCAAAGTGGATGCTATCCAAAAGTGGCCTGTCCCAAAATCAAAGGAACAGGTCCAATCCTTCTTAGGCTTGGCCGGATATTACAGGCAATTTGTACCGCAATACAGCCAAATCGCCGCCCCACTGACAGATCTAACCAAAAAGAAACAGCCCAATGCCGTTCAGTAGACCGAAGAGTGTCAGAAGGCCTTTAACCAGCTTAAAGCGACACTCCTGTCTGACCCTGTGCTAAAGGCCCCAGACTTTGACAAACCTTTCCTAGTAAGCACAGATGCATCTGAGCGTGGTGTGGGAGCAGTCTTAATGCAGGAAGGACCAGATCAAGAATTCCATCCTGTAGTGTTTCTCAGCAAGAAGCTGTCTGAGAGGGAAAACAACTGGTCAGTCAGTGAAAAAGAATGTTACGCCATTGTCTATGCTTTGGAAAAGCTACGCCCATACATTTGGAGACAGCGTTTCCACCTGCAAACCGACCATGCTGCACTACAATGGCTTCATACCACCACAGGAAATAACAAAAAACTTATTTGGTGGAGTTTACCTCTCCAAGATTTTGATTTCGACATCTACCACATCTCAGGAGCTTCTAACAAAGTGGCTGATGCACTCTTCCTTGAAAGTTTCCCAGAATCAATTGGTTAAAATCATCCTTGAGGTGGAAAAAATATTGTTAGTCTTTATATACTTGGTAGTATATTTAGAGGTGCATGTGTCTTAACTCTGCTTTCTCCTAGAGCTCCAGGAAGAAATCACAGCCAGCGTTTCACCTTCTCTCTGATTTGGGGGGCGTGTCATAAATATAAAGGGAAGGGTAAACACCTTTAAATCCCTCCGGGCCAGAGGAAAAACCCTTTCACCTGTAAAGGGTTAAGAAGCTAAGATAACCTCGCTGGCACCTGACCAAAATGATCAATGAGGAGACAAGATACTTTCAAAGCTGGAGGGGAGGGTGGAAACAAAGGGTCCTCTCTGTCTGTGTGATGCTTTTGTCGGGAACAGAGCAGGAATGCAGGTCAGAACTCCTGTAAAGAGTTAGTAAGCAATCTAGTTAGATATGCGTTAGATTCTGTTTTGTTTAAATGGCTGATAAAATAAGTTGTGCTGAATGGAATGTATATTCCTGTTTTTGTGTCTTTTTGTAACTTACGGTTTTGCCTAGAGGGATTCTCTATGTTTTGAATCTGATTACCCTGTAAGGTATTTACCATCCTGATTTTACAGTGGTGATTCTTTTACTTTTTCTTTAATTAAAACTCTCTTAAGAACCTGATTGTTTTTAAGATCCAAGGGTTTGGGTCTGTGTTCACCTATGCAAATTGGTGAGGATTTTTATCAAGCCATCCCCAGGAAAGGGGGTGTAGGGTTTGGGGGGATTTTGGGAGGAAAGACGTTTCCAAGTGGGCTCTTTCCCTATTCTTTGTTTAACACGCTTGGTGGTGGCAGCATAGGGTTCAAGGATAAGGCAAAGTTTATACCTTGAGGAGGTTTTTAACCTAAGCTGGTAAGAATAAGATTAGGGGGTCTTTCATGCAGGTCCCCACATCTGTACCCTAGAGTTCAGAGTGGGGAAGGAACCTTGACAGGCCTGCTAAACCCAGGGTTGTGAGTTCAATCCTCGAGGGGGCCATTTAAGGATCTGGGGCAAAAATTGGGGATTGGTCCTGCTTTGAGCAGGGGGTTGGAGTAGATGACCTCCTGAGGTCCCTTCCAACCCTGGTATTCTATAACCGCCAATGTCCTGGTGCTCCAAACACACAGTCTGTAAGATAAACAAAAACTCGTGCCAGTTTCCTGATAGCGCAAATGTATTTAGAGAACTCCTTACTGCATATTTCTGGCTTATGGGAGCTACTGGTTCACATAATTACTTCCTGCTGGTTTCATGCAGGCCTTAATAGAGTGGACAGTATTTCATGAAGTAGATAGAGATTTCCAATTATTATTTTTTCTTCTCTATTTTTGCTTCTTTTTATTTAAAAAGGGAGGATTTAAAGTTTTATCTCGAATATAATTTTTAACTAATTTAATTTTGCACTTAGTCTTGCACACAAGACTCCTGTGAGTGGCAATAAATTATGATGTGCACAGACACTACCAAAGAATTGCAGGAATGTGGCAATCTAGATGATGGCAATTAATATAAATAACGGCTTTTAATGACAATTATAGTTAATGTGCTACTTTCAAGACTGAGTATTTTAATACCAACTTTGTGTCAACCCTTGCAGGCACTGGCATAATGAGTTTTCCTTTTAAAAAAAGAGCGAGAAAATGAGGCATAATAGGTTTTTAAAAATGGAGCATTGCATCCCTACCCTTGAGATTAATTTTGCTTCAAAGTATTTCAATTATCCTGAAAATAAGCCACGGAACAGCTACATTAGCATCATATTATTTCACAACAGTCATCTTTAGTCACTTCATATCTTACAGAATTCCATATACATTGCATGTAATAAGCCAGTTTTGTTTGTTTCTTGATAAACTGTAAATCACACCAAAACAGTTTCAGCTGAAGTTTCTTATACCCACTGCCTTATGGAGCCTGTTGCTAAGGCTGAGCATATGGTAGTGCTCAGCCATGGCAACTATCAGCTCATGCTAAATGGATGACTTGATGATTACCTGTTCTGTTCATTCCCGCTGAAGCACCTGGCATCGGCCATTGTTGGAAGACAGGATCCTGGGCTAGATGGACCATTGATCTGACCCAGTGTGGCTGTTCTTATATGAACAAAAAGAGATTCCCTACATTTTTGCACTAGTGCATTATCAGCAACTCCCAGGCAAAGGAGGATGGGGGAAACCCACCGCATTCATTCGCTAAAGGCCATTTAGTTTGAGTCATTATGTTTTTTATTTTAGACATGATGTTTTTCCACAAGAGAGACAAAGATCTGTTAAGATCAACAGAGAAGTTTTGTCGTCCCCCTAGATATTCCTGGAGACCCTTGTTTAAAATCATACAAAATCTTCCCAGCAGTTTTCTGCAAAGAAATCTTCACAGAAAAAGTTGAGCCTGCATTTGTGCCGCACTGAAAGGGGATACTGGCATTCTAAGCTATAGCTAATCACTACTTTAGAAATTACACTTTAAAGAGACCTAAATACATCTCTCAAACACAATTACAATGTGTTACACAGAACAATGATGACCAGTTGTGTATGGCTCCACAGTGATTAAGACAGTTTATTTTTAATGAGGTAAAGCTGCTGTATTGTAGTAGTCAATACACATGACTAAGGAGATCTCCCCAGGCCTATAATTGTTACAAATTCAATTATTTCTGGAAATATAAATACAAGAGGTATAAATATGCTAAACAGTTCAAAACTTGTTGACGAAAACTAAAACTAATTTGTGTACCATAACATGCAGTCTTGTTGAATGCCGTCTTATGAACTGTAGCAATCTTGACCAGAGTTAAAAGGTATACAGTTACTTAAATGTTCATTAAGCATTATCTCAAGAGGATGTTCTGTTTGCTATAATGGTCTTTTTAAATTAGTGAATTACAGGATCACATAAGAAAACCCTAGACTGTAATCAGCTACACAACATTTTCTTAAATGTCTAAAAATTAATGTGTTCTGTAATTATATCCCCCCACTATGAAGATGCAATAATTATATGCGTGGAAAGCTCTGGCAACCCATATGATAAGTCAGATTAAGGAGAAAGTATCAAAAAGCTTAGGCCTAAATATGATCAACCTTAAAATCTGTCTGATGTCATCCACTTTTTAAAAAATATGTGGTAAATTTGTTAGCATCTGGAGGCTCTCTGATGATCTCTGTGAAATGGAGGTGGTCTTAGTCTGATATACCTAGCTGCACTAAATAGTTGAGAATGGAACCTTTTTCAAAGAAAAATGAGGGGTGGGCTAAAAAGCACATAATTCCACATAATTATGTAAAGTTGTCATACTCCCTTAATAGTAAGGGTAAAATTGTCTGCTAAGTTTTACTAGCTTTACCATTTATGGTTAACTTTTCTCATGGACACAAGCTTGATTTAAATCAGTCCACTATCAACATGGTTTTTTTAATACAAGTTTTGTTAGACCTAATGGATTTCATTGGTTCCCAATGTACCCACTTGCTATGTTTTGGGGTGCAATCCAGACCTGCCCTGTAACCCTGGATGCCTTAAATTCTCTGTTGCTGTGGCTCACAGCCTGGACTTCAACAGACAGCAAAATAGCCTGCCGTTCTTCGATCTGTGTGCTGTGTAGCCCTGGTTCAGTGCTCTGAGCCCAGCATCTTGCCTACAACACAGCAGTCCCCACACTGCTCATTACTTTTAGAGTGGTCCCAACACACCCCCAGTCCTGAATTTTCCCAAAACTGTCTGCCCTGAAGTGTCCAGCCCTCTCCTGGGACACTCAGGGAATTAATAAGGTTCATTACTCCTTTAAAGAGACAAAAGCTCGGTAGTTTTTTGTTTTTTGTTTTGTTTTTTTTTTGGTAAATCAGCCTTAATAATCAGGTCAAACACAGCACTAGGTTGATTCAGAATAAAAGTAAAACAAGTGTATTTAATTAAAAAGAGAAGTTTTAAGGGAATTCAAGTGTAAGGGATAAAGACAAAAGGATTACAAACAAACAAATGTAAGAATATGCTTTCTAGTGGCTAAGTCCTCACTTAAACTATAGTCTTTGTTTAAGGTAGATTTCTTACTAATTTTTCTTGTTTCCAGCCATGGCTGACCTTTTTGTCAGTCAGGACCTTACACAGAAGTACAAGGTGCTGGTATCCCTGTCTTCCTAGGTGGAAGAGCATTGCCTAACCAGGTTTCTCATTTAGATTCAGTTCCAAGAGACTTCAATACCCATGGTTGAAGGACCCATCTTTCTGTCTGACAAGAGCTCTGTTCCTTGTCTGTCCAGTTGTTACCCCAGAATTGAGGGGAGTGTTACTCCAGAACTTAACCAAGCTAATCACAGCCATATTGTGTGCATTTAGTCCCCATTAATTAATAAAATAGAACACCAGATAGTTAAGGGTTAATTTGGACAAGCAGGGCTTTTGGAGGCAAGGTCAAATACTAACTTCAGACTTGCAGGTTTTGCTAGTCAGAATGGGAGGAAGGGAGAAAAATTATGAGACTGAAAGAAAATAAGTGGATGGAGATCTTGAGTTTGGGTGGTTTTGATATAGAAGTGTATGATAGCTAAAATTGCTATGAATGTTTTGTTGAAGTTAGGAGATGTGATTACCCAATAGGGGTCACTTTAAGCTGTGTGTTTTGTAAAAGTTAGTTACAAAAAGTCTAGATAATAGAGTGTACTTTGGAGCAGTTCTCTGAAGCTATACTGAGAGACTTTTCCCCCTGACATCCTACTCTGTGGTGGGAAAGCAGCTGGCCATCGTTGACCTGCTGCTAATTACTCAATACCATCTCAGATTTTAAATAATTATTTTGGATGTCCTAAACCTATTGCTTATGTCTGTGGGTGATTAAATCTAATAAATAATAGTTTTACATATAAACATGCTTACTTGTATCAATCTTTTATCAGCTGGATGTGCTGTGTTCCCAACAATTAATTCCTGACACCGCCTGGAGTCAAACATCTAAGTTACTACTGTTTGGGGTTTTAAGACCCTGGGTAACAAAGTGATCAATGCCAAGATGATTTCTTCCCTCGCCTTACATCTTTCCACATAGACCATTTTGTCCCAAGACTCAAGATAACCTCATGCTGTAGTTCCCAGCCTGTGGACTTCCCATGCCCCTGCTGATTCGTATGTAAATGGGGTTTCCATTATTTCATTCCACCATGCTTAATTGACATAGGAGACAGGTACACAGCTGCCTTCACTATTGTATGGGAGAAAACCTATTTTTCTCCCTTTGTTTGATCTCACTTTAAAGCATAATAGTGAGTAACCATAATTCCTCATGTAATGTTAATACATACATTTCACAGTGATATTAATCACCAGTGTATCACAGGTTTTTCATAACAGATGTCACTTGATACACTTTTATAATACATGTACATATGTATAATACACTTTTATAAATCTACCGTGTATACAATCAGTTGATTCAATTGCTTATCATTGGAGGTTCAGATCCCTGCAAGAGGTTATCTCCCCCACTCTCTAGGTTGATGGCTTTGTTTACCTTTTATGTACATGTACATTCATTGTCTTTGCCTGATGATCAGCTGGTCAGACAAAGAAATACACATCCATTTGTCTAGGGCAGACTGGCCTTATGCATTGCTTGCCAAACACAATTTAAGACCAAAAATTCTAGAGCATATCCATAACACTTTGTACACACCTTGTATATACACATCACACAACAATATTAATGATCTTTGACTTGTTAGTTTTCCAATGATATATTACATGCTACTTTTGGCTATACATTGTGACACTGTGTTAGTTGTAGTGAGTGTAACAGGCCTGACAAGAGTTTTTGATACAGAATAGTGAACCACCAATGGGCCTCTATGTCATACCTCTGCAATACAGTTACCAACCATAAGTGTTTGTCAGCTATATGCTTCATATTCTGCAGGTAATTATTTCCCTTTTTCCTCTCCAGAAAATAGTTTTAAAGACATGGCATTAAGTCATAGTACTGCAGAATATCAGTCATAGTTCAATGCGGGATACAGTTCTAAAGCCTTTGCATGTTTGGCACTCCTGAGACTAGCAAAACATTCCAACCAACTCGTGAAGAAACACAATGCCAACCTAATGGATGGCACAAATGCAGGAAGCAGAACCCATGTAACACTGCATCAGATGTACGTGTTATGGGCAGGAGAACTAGCTAAGAATGTCCAGACATTCTGTTAAAACTGGCTAAGCGTTGCACATGGTGGTGAGTACAGAGCTTCCAGTATAGCCTCCAGCACTTTTGATCTAACTGCTTCCATATGCCCTTGGCCGAATTTTTGCTGAATAGCTTGTCAGGATGCAAAAACCTGTCTTGTGACTTTCCACACACCACTGACCATGTAAGGCATGCATGCTGTTTTTGAGGTATAAATCTCTACATTTCTATAACTACTACACAGGACTGTCAGGTGATCCATATACAGAGCGGTATAAATATTGATTTAATTCTCGTTTCCCCGTTATCAATATAATATTTTAGCTAGAAGGAGAATTCCATGAGACTGACTGCACTAAATTTTGCACTGATTCACACTGGAATAAATCTGGGGTAACTCCAATAAAATCAATGGATCCTGTGACATCAAACAGCAAGCTAACAAGAAATTCTCTGTAGGGAAATAGAAATACCTGAAAAAAAGCTTCCTGAGTGAGGAACAAAGGTCCATATATATGCAGTTAGCTTCATAAAGGAAGAAACTGAAGAGGCTGGGGAACCCCATGACCATTTAGAAACTCAGCTTTGAATATTTGGTACCATGTTGCAATGGGCCCTGTGGTGGAGCATACCCTGCAAGAGCAAACATGCAGAGGCAACATTCTTGATGAAGTCACACAATGCTTTTCAACAGCCTAGACTATTTCTGTGCCAAAAATGCTTTTAAAATATCACTTTTTTCTTTATTTTCACCTAAAAAGTCAGCTAATCCTTGCATAAACTGTTAGCAAGGGGATTTGGAGGGCATGATCCTCTGCCACTCTGGGTTCACTCAAGCCAGTCAATAATTAGACCCCAAACCAATGCTCCCAGATAGCTCTTTCTTCTGATCATAATCTGTGCTGTCATATTTTAATTAATAATGACTGTTTCAAATTTTGAGGATGAAATTTAAATAATCATCTAATGAAAACCAGGTCATGGGTCAATAACTCCATGGACATGGGCAAAATAATTAATTGCTTGAGAACTAATGGTTGGCTGTGGCTGTATAACTGTTCTTGAGGTTAGTTTAGAATACTACAAAATACTTAGGATTTGCGTCCCTGAATTAGTAGACAACCCTATGAATGGGTTTATTTCAGTGCATCTTTCTTAGCAGCCTCAGACACACTGGCTTCCCACCCCCAAGAAGGTATAGAAAGTTATGCAAATGAACTGGTCTTTTCTACAGACAGACTGTAGAAACTGGCATAGTTTCCAAGTTCCCATTACTTTTCTTGAGCTGCACTTAAAAGGCATATCACTAAACAGATCAATGTTCTATCAATTAACCGTCGAAGATCTTTCCTCAGTTCTTGTTTAACAGTTATTGTTAAATTGTTAAACCCTTTCAGAAAAGGTGAAGATTGAAAAACTCAGCATCCACTCCTAAACCCAGGTATCTAGGGAGTGACTCCAGATTTATATCATCAAAAATGAGATCAGAATCTACCGGTTGTTCTCTCATTTGTGAAGTGCCATACACATCAATGGCATTAAACAAATAATAATAAAGTTGAGCCTGTACTCAATCCAAAGATACAAAAATCAAATCCAAACCTTCCCAAAGTTTGGGTAACTCAGCTACATCTCTAATGATAATAAATAAAAGGAAGAGCTTGCACTTCAGATGGCCTGATCCTCTCCTTAAAGATGATATGTGGATGTTATGGTATTTTTTGTCAGTTGAACTATTGTAAATGCATGAAGAATTGCAAGTAGCTATCTTTATAAGATATGTAGCAGTATGCCTATGGATGCCTGGGACAACACTGAGCCCCTATCTGTCTTTGGTATAGAGGATTGTCCTACTGTGTAATGGGAGCAGGCAAGAGAACTATCAAAGCTACTAGTAGAGTGGCCACTTTTGGGTCATATATTTTCATATGTAAGTATAGTATCTAACAAAATCTTTTGCAAATACTTTTGTTGCCAAAGTGTGGAATGACTGTGCCCTCTCCCCCATCCTCATCCCCCAGATCCCTGGGAGGTGCATGGCGAGGTTGGGGAGGGAGACATGAGGACCTGATGGGGATGCATGGAAGAGCTGGGTTCAGGAGGGGGCTCTGCCCCGCAGAGGGGCCAATACTCAGATAGAGCCTTCCATTCTCTCACTGACCCCGACCCTTCAGCACAGCTCCATTCACTCCCCAGGCACAGGGAGCAGTGATACTGGCAGGGAGCCAGGTCCCCGCAGCTTTGGTTTCCCAACTGTTGCAGGGAGTTGGCTTCCCCAACTGCCACCGGGTGCCCCTCCCCTCAGCCCCTTAGAAATAGCAAGGTATGCATGGGATATGAGTCTCCAAAGGGGAGCTCAGCAAAAAAAGTTAGGGAACTGCGTTAGAGCCAAAATGGTGCTGATGGCAACAGCAGTGACTGAAAGCCTCCCACTTTTATTCATGCAAACCTCTCCTCCTGGTTTCTTCTCCAGAATGGCAAATATTAGCCCTGCCCCTCCATCAAGATTAAGAGGGATTTTTAAAGCCTCATTATTTGATTACAACAGCCAGCTAGATGACTGATGTGATTTGCAATAGAGCAGTTAACTAAGCAGCCAGCCAGCCGCATGACACCTAGTGAATGACTGTTTGAAAACAGGAATTTGCACAGTAGAACAGCCAGAGTCCATATTACTTCCCTGCCCAGAACCCACTGAAAACATCTTTACAGCATCCCACTGACTCAACCCTACAGATTTAGTTGTCATTTCCTGGAATTATCTATATTTTATTAACTAGATTGTGTATGATTGGGAAAAATAGGCTCCTGGGCTGCAACCTGAATTCTCTTATGTGCTACAGATGGTCCTGCTATGAGAAACACGGAGATTTAAACTTCAGGCAGAAAAGTAATAGACTGGTGCCTGCCAAATTAGCAGACTAAACCCAACCAGTTAAACCCAACCTAGACTTCATAAAGAACCTGCATAGCACTTGACCTTAAAATAATATTTTAAAGGACCACTGCCCACATTACACTTTTTTTTAAAGTTATTATTTTTGATTTTTTGTTATAATAAGAGGAAACTTGCATTTCCTAATGAAAAGATCAAAAAAAAAAAAGGAGACAAAAATTATTTACTCTAGCCTATAGCTAATATTTTACCATTATGCCTGAAAAGAATCAGCATCCTGTTAAGGTCATTTCCATTCTATTTTTGGATCCTGATAAGGCCTAACATCAGTCTGTCATTGAGATATATACTGCACATCTCTTTAATAAGATCTCTCGATTTGATAAAACCCTTATTAGAAACACAGGAAGTCTCCAAAGAACAGTCTGTCTTTGCTGAGACAGTGTTCCGGTCAAGAGCACGCTTTTGTCATTTATGCTGCTTTTGGTGTAATTAGGCTTGAAACACAGAATTCTTTTGTTTTCCAAGATGGTTCAGAAAGAGCATATTTACCAAGGTAAAGTAACACTCTTTACAGTAGCTGCTATTATAATAAAGCAATGTCTTTATTTCCAGGATATGGGGTGGTGAGGAAGAGAACAAACTAGCTTAGATTCTGAGTAGTCTATGATTACATTATATAAAGAAGAAATTGTACCCAGTGTTTTTACAGTGACAATATGCCACACTTTAAAGCAGGGGTTCTCAAACTGGGAGTCAGGACCCCTCAAGAGGTCCCAAAGTTATTACATGGGGGTTCATGAGCAGTCAACCTCCACCTCAAACCCCACTTTGCCTCCAGCATTTATAACGGTGTTAAATATATTTACAAGTGTTTTTAATTTATAGGGGGGGGGGGGAATCACACTCAGAGGCTTGCTATGTGAAACGGGTCACCAGTAAAAAAGTTTGAGAGCCACTGCTTTAAAAGCTCTGCTCTCAAATAATTCTCCTTCCAATCCCCACCATTCTTCTGTCCTACTATGGGTAGACTGAGTATGGGAGTAGGGTTGCCAACTTTCTAATTGCAGAAAATCAAACACCTTTGCTCACCAGGAAGAGATTTTAAACACTACTGTAAAATTAATTACCCCCAGAAGTGTCCCACCCACTCACAATGAGCAAGACTAAAGAGACTATTGCAGGAGCTTGATTTTTCTTGCCTTCACCTAACTGTCCTGTAGGGGATCCAGTACAGCTGCCCCCACTGACTTCTTCCCTACCTGACTATGAACGGCATAGCAGGGGGGAAAAGTTATGCTGTTTCATGACTCATCACATTGTTTAAATGTACGCTTTAATAGACAATATATGCAATGTGGACAAATTAATGTTATGGAAGTCTTAATGTTAACATTTCCTGACACATGTTTAAATATATAATCTTAATATTGCATTGATGTTATTTTATGAATTCATTATAGCTCTTTAATGTTAAGAAAGTGAGGTTGCATAAAATGTAATTCATGCTGTAGAAACTGACCCCTCCCTATTTTACCATCCTGTTCACCGGTGGCTCTGGGAGGCACTGACCTCAGGTGGCCCCTTAGCTACCGCACCAGCGCTGCCCTGCCGTTTCCCAGGCTTTCTGGACAATAGTAGCTGTGGAGACAGCGCTCGGGGTGGCACCTGGGGGCAGTGGGAGCATGCAGAGCTCCTCTGGCCACCCCTCTGCCTAGAAGCTGAAGGGACATGCTGCTGCTTCCCAGGAGCTGCGCAGAGTCGGGCAGGGAGCATGCCTTAGCTCCACTGCAGCCAACCAGACTTTTAGCAGCCTGGTCAGCTCGCAGCCAGGTTCCCTTATTGACTGGGTGTTCTGGTCAAAAACTGGACACCTGGCAACCCTATATGGTAGTGAGCAATGAGAACATCTGAAATACATAGACATGCACCAAGTCATTCATTGTAGAGAAATATGGATTAAAAATCCATGAGTATACTCCTCTCTTGGCCATAGAGGGAAACATAAGCCTTCCAGTTAGTGAAGCTGTCATAAATATAAAGCGAAGGGTAAACACCTTTAAAATCCTTCCTGGCCAGAGGAAAAACCCTTTCACCTGTAAAGGGTTAAGAAGCTAAGAACCTCGCTGGCACCTGACCAAAATGATCAATGAGGAGACAAGATACTTTCAGAGCTGGAGGGGGGGAGGGGAGAAACAAAGGTTCTCTCAGTCTGTGTGATGCTTTTGCTGAGAACAGAACAGGAATGGAGTCTTAGAACTTAGTAAGTAATCTAGCTCGATATGCATTAGATTCTGTTTTGTTTAAATGGCTGAGAAAATAAGCTGTGCTGAATGGAATGTAGATTCCTGTTTTTGTGTCTTTTTGTAACTTAAGGTTTTGCCTAGAGGGATTCTCTATGTTTTGAATCTGATTACCCTGTAAGGTATTTACCATCCTGATTTTACAGAGGTGATTCTTTTACTTTTTCTTCTATTAAAATTCTTCTTTTAAGAACCTGATTACTTTTTCATTGTTCTTAAGATCCAAGGGTTTGGGTCTGTGTTCAATTAAGCACATTGGTGAGGATTTTTATCAAGCCTTCCCCAGGAAAGGGGGTGTAGGGTTTGGGGGGAAAGGTGTTTCCAAGCGGGCTCTTTCCCTGTTCTAAATTTGTTAGACGCTTGGTGGTGGCAGCAATAAAGTTCAAGGGCAAAAGGTAAAATAGTTTGTACCTTGGGGAAGTTTTAAGCTAAGCTGGTAAAAATAAGCTTAGGGGGTTTTCATGCAGGTCCCCACATCTGTACCCTAGAGTTCAGAGTGGGGAAGGAACCTTGACAGAAGCATTTTTTGTTTGTTACTAAGATGCTGTCCCCTTTAGTATAAAAAGAAGAAGAACTGCTTGATTTCAGTATCTAAAGTGGTGGGAAGTTTCGCTGAGGGAAACTTGTTTGGACCAATCTACCTAATTCTGCCACTTTTGCTCTCCCTAAAAGTTCCTTCCTCTCTTCTATCTCTTTATATAGGTCCAAATTTGGATATAACCCTCACAGAAGTCACAAGCCATTTTTGAGCTAAAGGTATTTCAAAATTAACACTAGAGAAAATCAAAGGAATTATGAGTGTGAATCACCTCTGAAAATAAAATCTGAATAGGAATCTAGATGTCTAATTAGATACCTAATCTTTCAAATTCTGCCCCAAATCTCCAAAACATAAGAGTTCATTTCTCCAGAAATTTCCAGCAGTGGGACAGACATTTGTGTACTCAGCAGATCCCATTGTGAATACTAAGAACTCCCAAAATGAGGTCTACCATTGAAAACATGGCTATTTCATTTAAGTGCTTTAACCGGAGCTGAGGTCTTCTGAACTCCTGGCCCCAGTCATGGGTACTGAATTCTTTTGAAAACCTGGCCTTGTATATATGAAAAATGTAGCTACTTCATAGTGAATCTGCCAATATTTCCAAACAATAGCATTGCTCTTTATTTATATTCTTCTTATGCTTTCACATGCTCTTATTATACAAACCCTGAGATGCTACTGTGAAGAGAGAAACAGGAACATATAATTTAATCTCCATACCTTCTGAATAGTTTGATGACAAAATCTTTCTGGAAAAGTACTATATGAAAAATTGCCTTTTACTTTACTGCGGTTTGCATACTCAAGTTGTGCTGACTGTAATGTAAAAATTCATAAAATGCTTATGGTTTATTCAAACTAACTTTTAGACAACATTAGTTAAGATAATTTGGTAGATCCTAAGACAGTCAAATGTCATTCTCTTATTTACCATCATTCAGAGATACACGCTATATTTATGCTTCAGAATCTTTTGATGTAGATCTGCATGAACACACAAAGATCTTATTTTTCTTAACATTTCAGGCATTGAAAATTTTCCTCATCTGCTCTCAATCTGCATATGCACAGGACAAGAAAATGGGGATATGTTCCCAATACTTTGCCATATGCTCTTTACATAGCCTGCCTGTTCCCCCAAGGTACACACTCACATTGCTAGCCCGGGCTGAAACCTGCACTGCTGGCTCCTGACTGCTATTTTTAGCATGCTCTCTAGATTAAAGCTAGTGTGGGTATGTCTACAGGAGCTGCAAATTATACCAGTGGTTGCAGTATAGATGTAGCCTATGTTTATCTTGTTCATGTTGAGTGATTTTCTGGCCCCATGCAAAACTCAGAGTAAATGGGCATTAGAGTGGGAATGGATACCCTTCCCCAACATATAACAGAGAAGCAGAGGATAGAGAAACTGTGCAGCCAGGTCAATGCACTTCATTGACCCAAAAGCTGAGTCTGCATTCTCATAAACATATCTGATCCACAGCAGAAAGAGGTCATGGAGACTTGCTCTATTTAAAAAGCAGGAAGGAGTGTAGTGATGGATTGTTGGATGCTCTCACACCAATTTGAAGGATGAGTGTGAGTGATTTCCTTGAACCTGATAAAAGTCATCCCTTTTCTGGAGTTGGCTAAATCACCCGCTAGCAGAGATGGCTTACTCCTGGGACTGGTGAAAATGCTTCTGATGAGTAAACGGCTTCCCTCTCTATTGGCTAGACTACACAAAATGACAGATTCTAATTTTTCAAAACTGTTTCTGTGGGATGAAAGCCCTGGTTCATTTCTGCCCCCTTTACTCACATTACTCCTCCAGATGTCTGACTGAAATGGAGAAAATGTATCGAACCTTTTTCAAAACTTGTTTTAGGCGGAGATTTGTGCCAGGTTATTTTATCTGAATTGTTTCTCTCTCCTCTATTAATTAATCCTCTTCCTAAATATTGCTCTTAATTTCCTTGTTCCTCTCATGAATGTGACTCTGTTTCAACAAAGCGCTCAAACTCATGCAATCCCATTGACTACATTTACAGGAATTTGACTTCAGTGACTCACATGCTTAAAGTTAAGCATGTGCTTAAGTGCTTTGATTATACGCTATTTATGCAAGATAGCTCTTTTCCTATTCTACTGGGAAGTATTCTTCTCTTTCCTTTCCATTGGCTATACAAACTGAATTTCCCAAAGGTATGCACCAAAGAAAGAAAACAACATCTTCATGTTTTTAAATGAGAGTTACAGCATGCCTTTTTCCCTATTCATGGTAAATTATATGAAAGTAGGAGATACACAGCTAGGTGCAAGTGATAGGAAAAATATACTTTGTTGTCTCATTGTATCAAAATATTAAACATTTTTTCAAAGCTCTTAAAAAAACCCTTAAGAGCTGTGACTAATGCAGACAGGTAATAGTATGTATTCAAATACATACATAACATTTATATTCTACTCCAGACTTCCTCCTCCTCTGCTGAGGCTGCAGATTGAATTGCAGATACGAAGTCCTGCCTGGTAAAACAAATTAGTAACTGAGCCTTGTGCTGATTAATTTGTCTTAGATCAGGCAAACTTCTTAAAGGAAAAAAAGTGGAGGAGGGAGAATACCTAGGAGACTTCAGAAAACACTGATACATTTCATTCTCAATTATTTAAATAGTCAATTAGTAGTAAGCTCCAAATTCCTATAAATGAATAAGGACATATTAATGAAATCATAAAACTTCTTAGGGGATGGCTCTTAAAAAAAAAAAAAAAAACTTACTGGACCAATAAAATTGGGATTCTAAGAATAAAATGATTACATTTAAATATCCCACACATCTAATATAATAAAGGAAATTAAAAGTTCAGACTGACACACCATTCACAATGTGCAGCACTGAGTATAAGATTTAACTTTTTATATATTAAAAAGGACATTGTACCATTAAATAAAGCCTCTCTAATGAAGGGCTCAGAGAATGCTGAAGTACCCTCTAAAAGGAAGCTCATTTACATGTCAAGGGATTAGACCTAAAGAAAAGGAGATAGATCTGGAAAGAGCAGAACTATTTCAATGATGTACTATAGTATGATTATACTTAACCAATTTATTACCAGGCTGGTGCCTTTCTTCTGGGTTCAGCCTGTTCTAATTTCTGCTGGTGACGTAGGACACTGTGGACTTTAAAACATCACAGAAATAAACATTAATTTTTTTCTCTTTAATGTTAACTCTGAAGACTCCCCCCTTTGCATACTACTTTGAGATCCCCGTGGCACATAAGTTAAAGACAATACATTAAGGATGCAACCTAAGCACTGACAATTTGCTAATGTAAAATTTACTGGGTGCTAATATTTTTTTAGAAACATTTTAAAATGTAATTATCACTTAAAGATAATCATGCCCCTTGCTGAACTGTGGCCCTAGTTTCATTTAAGACATTTATTGTCAGGTCCATTAGTTGCTTTTCTAAATGAACTCCCCAAAACATGGAATCACTAGTCCATATTACTTCAGGAGGGGCTTTTGACCTGGGGCAGGGGGTTGGGCTGTGGGAGGGTGTTCAGGGTGCAGGCTCCAGCTGGGCGGCGCTTACCTCAGGCAGCTACAGGTCTATGACACAGCGGGGCTAAGGCAGGCTCCCTGCCATCCATGGCTCCTCACGGCTCCCCGAAGCAGCTGGCATGTCCAGCTCCTTGGCACAAGGCTGGCCGGGCAGCTCTGTGAGGTGCTCACTGCAGGCACTGCCCCCGCAATTCTCGTTGGTCATGGTTCGCTGATCATCCCTGCTCCTGGGGGCCACAGGGACCTGCCAGCCACTTCCGGGAGTTGTGTGGAGCTAGGGCAGGCAGGGAGCCTGCCTTAGCCCAGTTGCACTGCCAGCCAGACTTTTAACGGCCCGGTCAGTGGTGCTGGACAGGGTCCCTTTTCAACTGGGGATTCCAATCGAAAACTGGATGCCTGGCAACTTTAGCTCCAAAGGGTCTCAACCCTACAAGGTGCTGAGAACACTGTAGCCTGAACTAGCAAAGCACAAACTCATGGTCAACCTTAAATATGGAATTACTTACATGCTTAAAGTTAAGCACATTCTTAAGTTCTATTCTGGATCAGGCCAGAGTGATCAACATCTTGCAGGATCAAGCACTATTAATGTAGCACCAAACAGCTTCTGCTGTGCAGCTGCAAGTAAAATATTCCTTCTGCTTCTGTCTTTGTTCCTTATTCGATCCTCACTTGTGTCTGGCACTTCTTGATGCTTTTCCTTTGTGATGAGCACTCCTTACCCTCTTCTCCTCACTTTACTGTCAGTTGTTTATTGATGGAAATGGAGAAAACTGACTAGCGTTTTTTATTTTTGCTTACAGCACCATTTAATTTTAACCTACATTTTCCTTAAGGTACAATATCAAGCATCTGCAGGAAACAAAATACATCTGTAGCTTTCAAATAAATAGTTGAAACAGACAAAATAAAAATACCTTCAATACTAGTTGAGATGCACCAATGCACACTACCTTGAAGAATAATTTTCTTCACTGTACAGTATTTACACACATTTATCAGTGTTGCTTCCAAAATCTGTGCACAGACTACCAATGAGAGGGATTCTATATGTTTTATATTTTCATCATTTTATAAAATGGGGGATAATGTTGCTAACTTTCTTTGTAAAGTGCTTCAAGATCTACTGATGAGAAAAGCTAGGTATTTTTGTTAATATTATTAATATATAATTTAGGGCTGTCAATTAATCACAGTTAACTCATGCGATTAGCTCAAAAAATTAATTGTGATTAAAACAATTGCAATTAATCACACTTATAATAGAATACCAACTGAAATGTATTAAATATTTTTGCATATTTTTCTACATTGAAAACAGTACTCACTTTATATTATTATTTCTGATTACAAATATATGCACTGTAAAAATGATAAACAAAATAAATAGTATTTTTCAATTCACCTCATACAAGTACGAAGTGCAATCTTTTTATTGTGAAAGTGTAAATTACAAATGCAGATTTTTTTCGGTTACATAACTGCACTCAAAAACAAAACAGTGTAAAACTTTAGAGTCTACAAATCCACTCAGCCCTACTTCTGATTCTGACAATCACTAAGGGTATGTCTTCACTACCCGCCAGATCGGCGGGCAGCAATCAATCCAATAGGGATCAATAGATCTCATCTCGTCTAGTCGCGATAAATCAATCCCCGAGTGCTCTCCCATCGACTCCTGTACTCCAGCGCCACGAGAGGTGCAGACAGAATCAACAGGGGAGTGGCAGCAGTCGACTCACCACTGTGAAGACACCATGGTAAGTCGATCTAAGTACGTTGACTTCAGCTACGTTATTTACGTAGTTAAAGTTGCGTAACTTAGATTGATTTCCCCCCTCCCCTTAGTGTAGACCAGGGCTAATACCAAAAAAATTGTTTACATTGATAGGAGATGCTGCTGCCTGCATCTTATTTATAATGTCACCTGAAAGCGAGAACAGGTGTTCGCATGGCACTTTTGTAGCTGGCATTGCAAGGTATTTACATCCCAGATATGCTAAACATTTGTATGCCCTTTCATGCTTTGGCCACCATTCCAGAGGACATGCTTCCATGTTGATGACGCTCGTTCAAAAATAATGCGTCAATTAAATTTGTGACTGTACTCTTTGAGGGGAGAATTGTATGTCTCCTGCTCTCTTTTACCCACATTCTGCATATATTTCATGTTATAGCAGTCTCGGATGATGACCCAGCACATGTTCGTTTTAAGAACATTTTCACAGCAGATTTGACAAAAATGCAAAGAAGGTACTGATGTGAGATTTCTAAAAATAGCTACAGCACTTGACCCAAGGTTTAAGAATCTGAAGTGCTGTCCAAAATCTGAGAGGGACAAGGTGTGGGGCATGCTTTTAGAAGTCTTAAAAGAGCAACACTCTGATGCGTAAACTACAGAACCCGAACCACCAAAAAAAGAAAATGAACCTTTTGCTGGTGGCATCTGACTCAGATGATGAAAATGAACATGCGTCAGTCTGCATTGCTTTGGATCATTATCAAGCAGAAGCTGGCATCAGGATGGAAACATGTCCACTGGAATGGTGGTTGAAGCATAAAGGGACATATGAATCTTTAGTGCATCTGGCAAGTAAATATCTTGCAATGCCTGCTACAACACTGCCATGTGAATGCCTGTTCTCACTTTTGGTGACATTGTAAACAAGAAGCAGACAGCATTATCCCCTGCAAATTGTAACCAACCTTGTTTGTCTGAGCGATTGGCTGACCAAGAAGGAGGACTGAGTGGAATTGCAGGCTCTAAAGTTTTACACTGTTTTATTTTTGAATGCAGGTTTTTTTTGTACATAATTCTATATTTGTAAGTTCAACTTTCATGATAAAGAGATTGCACTACAGTACTTGTTTGAGGTGAATTGAAAATTACCATTTTTTTTGTTTTTTTACAGTACAAATATTTGTAATAAATAAATATAAAGTAAGCACTTTACACTTTGTATTCTGTGTTGTAGTTAAATGGTATTCTATTTTTGTCTAACAGCATGATTAATCGTGTGATTAATCATGACTAATTTTTTTTAATTGTGAGGTTAATTGCGATTAATTTTTTTAATCGCTTGACAGCCCTAATATAATTACATTTAAAATTATTAAGGATGCAAAGTCAATCACTTAAAAGTTAGGAATATCAGAATTTAGTTTGCCCTTGAAACCTTAATTCTTCCCCCATGTGCACATGCTTTATG
Organism: Dermochelys coriacea; assembly: GCF_009764565.3. Classification (NCBI taxonomy): domain Eukaryota; kingdom Metazoa; phylum Chordata; order Testudines; family Dermochelyidae; genus Dermochelys; species Dermochelys coriacea. The sequence goes on along the minus strand of NC_050068.2, from coordinate 95,488,471 downwards.
ACACAGTCTTTAACAACATGATCACATACCATTTTTACCCCCAGGACCTCTTCCTCATTCACTGTGCAGGTTGGACAATGTTCAGGGAATGCAGCAGCTGAATAATTCTGCAAAAATTACTGAACATTTCCTCATAAGCTCATCACTATACTATCTGAAAAAACTTCACAAACAATGAATTTATCTCCACTGTGAGATAAATGTTCATGTCTCCAGACTATACTGTGTCATTGCCAGAGGAGATGGGTAGCCAAACCTTTCACTGATGTCAGCTGCAGTTGTTAGTATTTAGAACTTCTGCATATAAGGCTCCAAGTATCAAGTTGAGCACCAAGGAAATGAGTAATATACAGTGGCAAACCTGTCAAATTTTTAGTTTGACTTCAGCATCATATAGGAAAACTGTGGCAGTCATAGGACTGAGTTCTCAGGGTGCCTCAACCTCTGTAGCACCCTGCCGTGTTCTACACACACCTTCCAAATTCTAGAAGCAATGAGGTAATGATCCTACAGACAGCTGCATTTGCTATGCACCCTCCATTCTGTGCACTGAACAAGGCAGGAATCAGATAGAAAAAGTCATGTGATAAAGTAAAGACTGTATCATTATCAATACTCAAAAAAGGAGTTGAAAAGAAGTTGAACAAACAGCCTCAGTATTGGCATTTCGTAATTTTCCACTTTCACTTTGTACCCTGAACACCATTCTTTTAACATATTTTGGGGATATAATTTCCTATTTTTTTTTTTAAAAGGAAAAAGGTAAAACTAAATTCTAGCATGTGCCCCAGTAACAATGTCCAATCGTGCATCATTGAAAAGGTTTGGACCTTGAACCTTTAGCACTACAGTACAGCTTGAGCTATATAACTGGCACAAGGTCTTGGGAGCCTAGACTAATGGAGGAGACCTGGCAATGGCTGCTCAAACAGCAAGAGGAGATGCAGAAGACCCTACAAAGTTATCAGCAATCCCACCATCTAGAGAAGCAGGCCTTGATCACCAGGCAGGCTGAGCAGCAGAGGAGTTTGCAAGTCTTTATAAGAGAATAAGCCAACATGCATCAGCAGCTTTTACAGAAGGAAGTGAGTACTATATTGGGGAATGGCAACTGGGCCCAGGCCCCGAGGCTCTGTAAGATCAGCTCTGTGAATGACCCCAATATATTCCTGGGCACCTTCAGGCACCTTGGGTGGCTGGGACAGGGAAACCTGAGCCTGAGCCCTGTGGCTAGTCCCCTATTTGAATGGGGAAGCTCAGGTGGTCTATATGGTCCTGAACGATGAGCAGGGCAGAGAGACTACGAAGTGGTCAAGTCTTTTCACACAGCCTTTTCACACCTTTTCATATCAGCCTTTTCACACAGAAATAAAATTCAGAAGCTGAGGTAGACTGGAGGGTTGGAGGGGGCGGTGTTCTCCTGGGCATTCACTCTAAAGTTGAAGGTCTAGGCCACCCATTGGCTGAGGAGAGACACCCAAATGGTGGGGAAGATAATGGACACTCTGGTGTTGGAACAATTTCTTCAGAGCCTCCTCGAAAATATACAGGTGTGAGTTAGACAACATCAACCTGTCACTTTGGATATGGTGGTAAAATTGACAGGAGTTTGCAGAGGCGGACTTCCTCAGGATAGAGGGTCAACAACATAAAGGACCAGAGTTAGGGAGAAAGTTCAGGGAACCCACAGATGTCAAGAGCATGGAGAGGAAGAAGAAAGAGATCAGAGGAGCTCTGGGCACAACGCATGAGAAGTTTCCGGTACAAGCATCAGGGACACAAGAAAAAAGTTGGCCTGTACATAGAATGTGGTTTTGCTGAGTTTTGCAGCTGGGTCAGGATTGGAGGGAAGACAAAGGCAAGGAATTGTCCACCATTCCAGTATTGGTGGGAAGAAAACAACAAAAGACTCTGGTAGACATGGCCTCTGCTTGCTCCTTGATCCGGAGAGAGTTGGAAAAACCCCACTGGTAGATCCTGGGGACAAGTCTAAGAATAGAATGTCCAAGGGGATAAAAAGCCTTGCCTTCTGGCAGACGTATCCCTGGAAGTCCAGGGGAGGTTTAATTGGAAGTGAGCTGGGATAGTGGATATTTTGCCTCACCCTATTGTGTTGGGCATAGTTTGGAACCCCCTTCCATTAAGGAAAAAAAGGTGGTGTTGGGGGCTACTGGGAGAGAAACAGAAAATCTGAGAGGGTGGGAAATGGAGCTCAAAGGGAAGGAAGGAAACAAATCAGAGGGAGCAGATTTAGAAATCCCTAGACAATAGAGGATAATTCAGATGAAAGGGGAGGAAAAAGAGTCTCCCAAGAAATTGAGGGGAGAAGATCGAAATTAAGGAAGTAGGGACTGTGAAGAAAGAACCTGAGCTCCTTAGTAGAGGTTGAGAGACTATGGAGTCCCCCACACCACAGCCCCAAGGAGAATAATCTCAGGTACGGTTTGAAGGGATGGGAGACCTCAAGTGACCATGGGGGTGCTCTCAATCCATGACCAGATACAAAGGGTGAGAATAGGGAGGACAGTCCCCCAGGGTTCCCGTGGTGTGATGACCTGTGGGCTGAAATGGAGCTGTTGAGGCATCTCCCCCCGCAACCAAGTGTGATTTCTGTGGGTGGAGAATGAGTGGGCACCACCAGGATGACCTACGGAGCAAGTGAGGCACACGGATAGAGACACCTCCAGTATGCGACAGAGAGCCTGGGGAAAGAAAAAATCTGACGGTCAGGTAAGGGGGAAGGTGAGTGACAGAGGTTGGGCAACACCCTGAGCCAGGTCTCCGATCACTGCACCTGAGCTTAGTTGCCTCACTTGAGACACCACACCTGGCTATAGGAACTGCTCCTGACTGATAGATTACCATGGGCTTGAGGGAGTTAAAAGGCTAATTAACTCAGTAGCCCAGACGGCACAGGAAGGGAGTGCATCGAGGAGGGGAAGAAGAGAGCCAGAGCCAGAGCCATGAGAGCTCTCCATGTCACTAGGCATTAGGCGGAATAATCTGCAAAGTTGGAAGAAAAGATCACTGTAAAGAAACTGCACAAGGTCTTTTACCCGAAGGAGGAGGTCTCCAAGCCATTGCTGGGGCTAGAAAACAGGTAGGAGTGAGTCCTCCCTGCCACACAGCTCCAATCTATAACTGAGGCCTCTAGGTTCTACAACAATACACATAACTACAATAGAAACAAGGAAAAATAGAGCCTGGCATTTAAAAATGCACATGCACAATTACATACCTCCTTTGCACATGCAATTACTGTAACTGCAACTGTGACATTTTATAGCATAAATGGCCACTCATTTGTGTGAGAACTCACATTAATTGTTAATGCATATTAAATGTATGATTATGCATTTACCACCAGGCCTGATTATATATTTTTGTAAAAGAAGTTTAGAGATATACAACCCAACTGCCACATATTGTAATTTCAATATCCCAGAAAACAGCCTTCTCATCTTGTTTACTGAATTTTCTCTTTTATATGAAAATGAAACATGTAACAAAATGTTCCTTGTTTTCATGCAGCACTTTGTATTGTTGAAAATATATACACAGTATAAAAAGGGATGATGTGTGGAATACTTTAAATGCTTCCTGCCATGGATTTTAAAATGAATGTGCTAATCCATGCTAATCTAGTTCAATACTTTGAAAACAATTATATTTATTTTACAACCCACCTGCCACCCTGACTAGTATTATAAACATGCTCCAGTGCATACACATTTTCACTTTATTGCACCTGCAGGCAGAATTAAAGCAAATAAGGTAATGATGATTTTGATTAAACAGGCTCAGTGGTATATTTGTACAAACCAGTGCAATGTTTGTGATTTTTTTTTTATTTTAGCAAAATTATCTATATGCAAGAGGAAAAGCCATAAAACGGCATCATGTATAATCTGTAAGAGTGCTCTGCTCTAGCGATCTACTCTGTTCAATTTAACAAGAATATTTTTCAGTTATAAAATAAGTTTTCAGAATATCATAGAAGTGTTATACACAGATATTTTCCCACATTATTGTGGTAAAATATAGGCCCAATTTTTCAAAAATGGCCTCTGATTTTGGGTGCCTCAATTTTTGGCTTTCCATCTTGAGCTACCTTAAAGAGGCCTGATCTTCAGAAATGTACAGCAGTCACATCTTACATTTAAAGGAACTGAGAGTGCTCAGCATCTCTAAAAATCATGTCAAAGGCATCTCAGTTTGAGCCCCCAGAAACTGAAGAACCCTAAAATCCATTTATGAAAAATTTGGCTTTTGTTGTTTTAAAACCACCAAACCAGTGCAGGATTCTAATACATATACTAAACCATAATACTGTTTCATCTGATTCTAATTCAGAATAAGGGGTGATCATGTACTTCTGTACAGGGTACCTGCAAGACACTTGACTGGACTCCAAAAGAAGAGCAGGAATACCAAATAGAAGGGCTGCATTACAGCTCAGCACTCTGGCCTCATGTTAGAAGGTAGATTATGACATCTTATACACCCTGCACTTCAGCCACGTAACACATGAATACTCTTGCTTTATGCAGGTGAAGTGAATTTCACTGAGAATGTTTGTCCCAGATTAAAAGTATGAAAAATATTATTGCTATTACATTAGCACCTTCAGGCCCAAACTGAGATCAGGGTTCAGTTGAACAAAGCACTGTACAAAAATATTACTGTGTAGACAAAGTTCTTGTCCTGAAGACCTTACAATCTAAATTGACAAGACGAAGGTCTGGAGGGGAAAATAAAGCACAGAAAGATAAAGTGACTCGTTCATAGTCACAAAGCAGGTTATTGGCAAAGCCAGGAATAGAACCCAAGTCTCCTGACTAGAGCTGGTCAGGAATTTTTTTGACAAAATGCCTTTTCTTCAGTATGACTGAATGCATCCCTGTATTCACACCCTACATACTATTATCAAAATTTTTGTACAAGGCCTGCTTTGTGGGGTGTCATTTGAAAATTCACACTTTCCAATTAGTAATATCATGGTAGAATGCACGTAGTAACATTATGTGTAAACATGAACATACACTAAAAACATGACTGAAATGTGTTTCCCAGATAAGTGTGGGGACTGGCTAAACCAGTTTCTCAAAGACAAAGGGCAAGCTGACACCTCAGTCAGGTGTCAACAGAGCTGATGGGCCACCATGTATGGTGGTCATTCTTTGGCAAGAAAGGGAGCAGAGATGAAGAAATCTGCATCTTAGGCTATGGCTATACTGGCACTTTACAGCGCTGCAACTGTCTTGCTCAGGGGTGTGAAAAAACACACCGAGTGCAGCAAGTTACAGCGCTGTAAAGCGCCAGTGTAAACAGTGCCCCAGCGCTGGGAGCCGCGCTGCCAGTGCTCTAAATTAATCCCCTCATGGAGGTGGAGTACCAGGTGGAGTGCTCCCGTGGCAGCGCTTTGAAGTTTCGAGTGTAGCCATGCCCTCAGTAAAGAAACAGCATGAGAGCTTTTTCCTCCACCAGACCAATCTCTTGGTTCTGAGCTGGAAATGCTTTTCAGAAGAGGGACTGAAACCTTAAAAAGGAGGGACAAACACCCCAAGACACTCCTCCCCTCTCTCTCCCTGTCCATCTCACCTGCGTACCTGAGAAGACAAAGGAAACAGCTGTTGGACTCTGGGAAGCCTCTTGAACTGAAATTTTGGTCAGTAATGCTGTTGGAAGCATGTGGCGAGAAATGCTGCTTTGAATCTAATATAGATTGTTAAGTTAGGCAATAGAAAGCATTTTCATTTTTATTTTCCTGTAACCATTTCTGACTTTGATGCTTCATTGCTTGTACTTACTTAAAATCTCTCTCTTTGTAAAAAGAAAAGGAGTACTTGTGGCACCTTAGAGACTAACAAATTTATTAGAGCATAAGCTTTCGTGAGCTACAGCTCACTTCATCGGATAAATTTGGTGGAAAAAACAGAGGAGAGATTTATATACACACACACACAGAGAACATGAAACAATGGGTTTATCATACACACTGTAAGGAGAGTGATCACTTAAGATAAGCCATCACCAACAGCAGGGGGGGGAAGGAGGAAAACCTTTCATGGTGACAAGCAGGTAGGCTAATTCCAGCAGTTAACAAGAATATCAGAGGAACAGTGGGGGGTGGGGTGGGAGGGAGAAATACCATGGGGAAATAGTTTTACTTTGTGTAATGACTCATCCATTCCCAGTCTCTATTCAAGCCTAAGTTAATTGTATCCAGTTTGCAAATTAATTCCAATTCAGCAGTCTCTCATTGGAGTCTGTTTTTGAAGCTTTTTTGTTGAAGTATAGCCACTCTTAGGTCTGTGATCGAGTGACCAGAGAGATTGAAGTGTTCTCCAACTGGTTTTTGAACGTTATAATTCTTGACGTCTGATTTGTGTCCATTCATTCTTTTACGTAGAGACTGTCCAGTTTGGCCAATGTACATGGCAGAGGGGCATTGCTGGCACATGATGGCATATATCACATTGGTAGATGCGCAGGTGAACGAGCCTCTGATAGTGTGGGTGATGTGATTAGGCCCTATGATGGTATCCCCTGAATAGATATGAGGACAGAGTTGGCAACGGGCTTTGTTGCAAGGATAGGTTCCTGGGTTAGTGGTTCTGTTGTGTGGTGTGTGGTTGCTGGTGAGTATTTGCTTCAGATTGGGGGGCTGTCTGTAAGCAAGGACTGGTCTGTCTCCCAAGATCTGAGAGAGCGATGGCTCGTCCTTCAGGATAGGTTGTAGATCCTTGATGATGCGTTGGAGAGGTTTTAGTTGGGGGCTGAAGGTGATGGCTAGTGGCGTTCTGTTGTTTTCTTTGTTGGGCCTGTCCTGTAGTAGGTGACTTCTGGGTACTCTTCTGGCTCTGTCAATCTGTTTCTTCACTTCAGCGGGTGGGTATTGTAGTTGTAGGAATGCATGATAGAGATCTTGTAGGTGTTTGTCTCTGTCTGAGGGGTTGGAGCAAATGCGGTTATATCGTAGCGCTTGGCTGTAGACAATGGATCGAGTGGTATGATCTGGATGAAAGCTAGAGGCATGTAGGTAGGAATAGCGGTCAGTAGGTTTCCGATATAGGGTGGTGTTTATGTGACCATCGCTTATTAGCACCGTAGTGTCCAGGAAGTGGATCTCTTGTGTGGACTGGTCCAGGCTGAGGTTGATGGTGGGATGGAAATTGTTGAAATCATGGTGGAATTCCTCAAGAGCTTCTTTTCCATGGGTCCAGATGATGAAGATGTCATCAATGTAGCGCAAGTAGAGTAGGGGCATTAGGGGACGAGAGCTGAGGAAGCGTTGTTCTAAGTCAGCCATAAAAATGTTGGCATACTGTGGGGCCATGCGGGTACCCATCGCAGTGCCGCTGATTTGAAGGTATACATTGTCACCAAATGTGAAATAGTTATGGGTCAGGACAAAGTCACAAAGTTCTGCCACCAGGTTAGCCGTGACAGTATCGGGGATACTGTTCCTGACGGCTTGTAGTCCATCTTTGTGTGGAATATTGGTGTAGAGGGCTTCTACATCCATAGTGGCTAGGATGGTGTTTTTAGGAAGATCACCAATGGACTGTAGTTTCCTCAGGAAATCGGTGGTGTCTCGAAGATAGCTGGGAGTGCTGGTAACGAAGGGCCTGAGGAGGGAGTCTACATAGCCAGACAATTCTGCTGTCAGGGTGCCAATGCCTGAGATGATGGGGCGTCCAGGATTTCCAGGTTTATGGATCTTGGGTAGCAGATAGAATACCCCAGGTCGGGGCTCCAGGGGTGTGTCTGTGCGGATTTGTTCTTGTGCTTTTTCAGGGAGTTTCTTGAGCAAATGCTGTAGTTTCTTTTGGTAACTCTCAGTGGGATCAGAGGGTAATGGCTTGTAGAAAGTGGTGTTGGAGAGCTGCCTAGTAGCCTCTTGTTCATACTCCGACCTATTCATGATGACGACAGCACCTCCTTTGTCAGCCTTTTTGATTATGATGTCAGAGTTGTTTCTGAGGCTGTGGATGGCACTGTGTTCTGCATGGCTGAGGTTATGGGGTAAGCGATGCTGCTTTTCCACAATTTCAGCTCGTGCACGTCGGCGGAAGCTTTCATCCAGATCATACCACTCGATCCATTGTCTACAGCCAAGCGCTACGATATAACCGCATTTGCTCCAACCCCTCAGACAGAGACAAACATCTACAAGATCTCTATCATGCATTCCTACAACTACAATACCCACCTGCTGAAGTGAAGAAACAGATTGACAGAGCCAGAAGAGTACCCAGAAGTCACCTACTACAGGACAGGCCCAACAAAGAAAACAACAGAACGCCACTAGCCATCACCTTCAGCCCCCAACTAAAACCTCTCCAACGCATCATCAAGGATCTACAACCTATCCTGAAGGACGACCCATCACTCTCACAGATCTTGGGAGACAGACCAGTCCTTGCTTACAGACAGCCCCCCAATCTGAAGCAAATACTCACCAGCAACCACACACCACACAACTGAACCACTAACCCAGGAACCTATCCTTGCAACAAAGCCCGTTGCCAACTCTGTCCACATATCTATTCAGGGGATACCATCATAGGGCCTAATCACATCAGCCACACTATCAGAGGCTCGTTCACCTGCGCATCTACCAATGTGATATATGCCATCATGTGCCAGCAATGCCCCTCTGCCATGTACATTGGCCAAACTGGACAGTCTCTACGTAAAAGAATGAATGGACACAAATCAGACGTCAAGAATTATAACGTTCAAAAACCAGTTGGAGAACACTTCAATCTCTCTGGTCACTCGATCACAGACCTAAGAGTGGCTATACTTCAACAAAAAAGCTTCAAAAACAGACTCCAACGAGAGACTGCTGAATTGGAATTAATTTGCAAACTGGATACAATTAACTTAGGCTTGAATAGAGACTGGGAATGGATGAGTCATTACACAAAGTAAAACTATTTCCCCATGGTATTTCTCCCTCCCACCCCACCCCCCACTGTTCCTCTGATATTCTTGTTAACTGCTGGAATTAGCCTACCTGCTTGTCACCATGAAAGGTTTTCCTCCTTCCCCCCCTGCTGTTGGTGATGGCTTATCTTAAGTGATCACTCTCCTTACAGTGTGTATGATAAACCCATTGTTTCATGTTCTCTGTGTGTGTGTGTGTATATAAATCTCTCCTCTGTTTTTTCCACCAAATGCATCCGATGAAGTGAGCTGTAGCTCACGAAAGCTTATGCTCTAATAAATTTGTTAGTCTCTAAGGTGCCACAAGTACTCCTTTTCTTTTTGCGAATACAGACTAACACGGCTGCTACTCTGAAATCTCTCTTTGTAGTTAATGAACTTGTTTTATTGTTTTATCTAATCCAGTGTGTTTAAATTGAAGTGTCTAGATAACTTCATTTAAGGTGGTAAGCTGGTGTATATTGTTCCCTTAAAGGAATAACAGACTTAGTATATTTGCACTGTCCAGGAAAGGGCTGGGCAGTACAAGACATACATTTCTGGGGAAAACTCCAGGACTGGGAGTGTATTGAGGGGTCACCCTGCAGAATAACTACATTTGGTGACAGGCAGAATGTAACCCGAGTGTGGTTGGCAGGCTGCAGTTATAGATCCTCAGGGTACAACCCTGGTGAGAGCTACCACCATTAAGGTATTTTAAGATACCCAAGGCAGCAGGGGTGACTCAGCCTCTCACTGGTCTCGATTGAACCTCGGTATGTCACAATCAGAAAATACAGATTCATCAAAACTGAAAATTTTGCAGGAATGTACCAGTTTCAACAAAAGGTTTCTTGGGTCCAGGATGGAGTTTCTGATCAAAATGTGTGTGTGCATATCACCCTGGAATAGCCAATAGCTCAGTAGTTAGGGGACAGATGAACAGCAGAGTAGAACTTGAACCTGGGTCTCCCATATCTCAGGTGAAATACCTGCCTACAGGTTATTCTGGTCTATTGTTCTCATTTTCATGAAAAACTTTTAAAGGTTTTAGATTCATCCTGATGTGGAACAGGAACATTTTTGAAAACTCTGAAAGTTTTCTGGCTTTCCCACCCAACTTTATTCCTGACTCCACATACAATGCCCTAACCAATACCACCTCCCAAGATGAGTTGGACAGTTACACATAGTCCATTAGCAGTTTGTGTTTCTTTTCCTTTATTATATACTTCCTGACCAATTCTCCTAACAGATAAGGGATAGAATGTAGTTGGAATTGCAATATGCTAGTTGATACGCTATTAATCTAGTCATGTTTCCTCTCCTTAACTTATCTTGATAACCTTCATGAAACACATTGTTGTTGCTAGTTTCTTCTAATTGTTCTGTCTTATTAAGAATATTCTGAATAATAAGTGACAGCTGCGGATGCCTAAGACATGTTTTATGTTTCAAATACATGAGCACTGAGACAAGACATTTAAAGTGCTCCAGGATTAATAATTATTATCCTTAATGTATTTGTAATTAAAGATGCATCCATTTATAAGAACATTTATCACCTTATCAACAAGCATAATGTTTACTGTGAGATCTGTACATTAGAACCTCAATAATGTGCACTGGCTGGTGGAAATCCCAGTAGCATGTCTTAAAGGATGGCCCAGAGCACTATCGCACTATCACACTTCCCGAAAGGCTAGTAGCATGGTGGAGGTTGCTCTTCTTCCTGGATTTGCCTCTTGGAACGGCTAGAGAATCAGAAGAAGCCTTCATCCAATGCTTTAATAAATAGTATTTCTAGAAATCTAATGTTAGGGCAGACGTTCTACAGTATATGACCTCCCCAAGATCAATTTTGCCTTCATGGTGGAAGAAGATTGTAAAATCTGAAATCCTGTACACACTTAAAAATAATCTACTTACAGAAAAATATGGAAAGAGTACTACATATTGTAAACAAGTGCAGATGAGAAGTTTCTCAAGAGAATCTAGCTGACACTTCCATAGTAGCAAGTACAAGGACCATCTCAGCTATTTGTTTTCTGCTAGGTTTACAGTCAGTTTTATACAGTTATATTAAGGCTTATAAATTGTGTTTAGGAAAATTTTCTTATGTTCCTTTTGTTAAGTTATACTCAGTTGTGTTAATTTATTAAGCTATGGTGCTAAGGGACAGTTTGTTCTTTATGACATGCATGAGTGTATTTATCCACATGCATAGAATATGTAATGATGTGGAGTTATATAAAGCCATTATTGATGCTCTGCTACTTTTGAGTTATACAGGTCATCCCAAATAAGTGGCAAAACTTTCATAGCATGATGCACCATTTTATGTTTTGTTCATGCCATGTGGAGCATATCAGAACACAGCTATTAAAGGTTTAAGCAACCTTGTAAAATAAAATGTAAAGCTGTAAAGTGAGCTGCCTTAGTTACCTATAAATCCCTAAAATGTAGTGAATTCTTTGCATTTGTTACATTACACACATATTTAATGAAACTATAATTCTGTTTGTGTTCAATACCTTATTTTGTTACACAGCTTAGCCTTTAAAATGTGTAATTACTTATCAAACACATCAAGGCATAGGCTCCTGGATTCATATAATGTCAAAATCTAATTTTTTTTCCACTTAAAAATAGTATTTGTTACCCTAAAGTCTATGTCCTAAGTGTAACCATTGCAGTGATATCTACTGCACACTGCAGACAGCTTGAAAACATAGCTCAGAGCCTATTCTTCTCAGTCGGGTGTTAACTTTGGAACTCACCGATGAGAGTATCCCTAGGGAGGACTCTGTCTAGGGAGTGGGGATTTTCACTGCTGCCATGCCACTATGGCTTGACTGGTAGGGGCTGGTGTGGGCTCTCACACATGGACTTAACTGCCACCTATTTGAACAGAGAAGGTTTTTCTTTTCTAGGAGATTGTAAGCAGTTACTGGCAAGAAACATCTGAACTGTAAAGTGTCTAAAACATTTTTGGGCACTGTAAATTAATAATATGAATATGTTTAAAAACAAATAAGTATCATAAGCATTGTTTCATGAATGACAAAGCTTGGTACAAGAACCTGATAATCCTTGTTGGTCATGCACATACCCTCTCAGAATTTCCTAAAGCAGATTAAAAAGGGGCTAGGCTTTTTGGTTAAGTGGGGATATTAATTACTTTAAAATATTATGTTATACAAAGTACAATGCATTCTAAAACTTGACACTTCAACTTTATTAGCTTACAACAGGAACACAGTAGTTTTTAGCAATATTATTTATCAAAGGTAAACTGCTCATTAAGACCTAATTATTAAGGCAGTGCAACCAATCTTCAGTAAAATTCCATTACAGAGATTGAAGTCCTTGAGAAAACCATTCACTTACTCTTATGAAACTGATCAATGTTGAAGTATCTGAGTAGTCCCTTTTTTCCACAGCTTTAATCTATTCAAATTTTCTGCGGTCAGACTTTAGAAAGAAGGCACAACAAGGCATGTGTGGTGCTGAGATGCTGGTATGCAGCTGGAGTGTTTCCGACACCATTAAGTGGCTATGAGTGCTGATAATCATAATTTTCTTCCAAGAACAGACAAAATGTGTTAGGTGCTTTACAACCATATTAGAGGGCACAGTCCTTGCCCCAAGAGCTTACAGTCTGAACAACCAATTCGAAACAATATTCTGTGTCTCCAATTTGCCTCCTTGATTCACTTTGGCATGATCTTTGACCCTGAGCTCTCTTCCTCCCACACTCCCTATGTACGTAGATGGCCTTCTTCATATTTCTTATATCTGTCACTACAGCAATTCCTCTGTGCCTTTATAGCACCTTTATTTTAGAAATTCACTTTTGCTTTGATTAATTACCCTGCATAGTCTGTGGCCTTTCCATGTTGCAGGTCTTCAGACTATCAAGTGTTGACCACCTTCTAAAACATACAAAGATATCACCATCACCAAACAGTGCCTCTGTCTTCCCATTCGCTTCAGGATTCAGGTCAAAATCACCATTCATGGACTTGATCTAGTTTTCTTAACTGATGGTCTTTGATGACCATATTGTGGCCCAACATACTACAGTTGTATAGGGGAGTAAGCCCCCACCGACAGCTAATCCCTTTGTGTGGATGCATTAGTGATCTCCATACCTTGACTAAGGGCTACAGGGGAGAGCGGGGACTGTATATTCAATTCCCCAACAAGAACATGTGCTGAGTGGATGGAGTGTTCCCTCTGACTCCATAACATTCTGGCCAGCTGAAAGTAGGTAAGTAATGTGCACCAAATAAAGGTCTATAGGAAATTTGGGCATGTCTATGGTACAGTGGCACAGCTACTGTGGTGCAGCCGTACCACTGTAGTGCCATAATGTAGATGTTTTCCACCTTGATGGAAGAGGTTTTTCAGTTTGAAGTAGCTAATCCATCTCTCTGAAAAGTGGCAGTTAGGTCAATGGAATAATTCTTCCATTGACCTTTCTGCATCTACACCGGGAGTTAGGTAGACATAATTATGGCACTGACATTTTTCACAGCCCTAAGTGACATAGCTAGGTTGATCTAATTTTTAAATGTGGACCAGGCCTTCCTGTCCCTTGGGTGCAAGGAAGGAATTGTGATCCTCCAAGTCACACTTCCTTCCCCAGGGTCCTGCTGGAGTGGCAGTAGCTACACACCACCCGTCTACACAGGGCTGATCTTAACAGCTCACTAACTTCCAAGGTCTCCATTTCTTGCTGTTCTCTTCCAATATCCAGGAGCAAACTGATTTCTGTCCCTTCACTGTGTTGAGACATTCTAGTCCTCAACATCATCTGCCATTTACAATAGCTTTTTTATATTTCTTCACCTCATGAGTTCTGTTTCCAAATCTCATCTGAATACATATGTTCTTATGTATGCCTTACAATTTCTAATCCCAATTTACCCTCCATTATTGGCTTTATGAATGAATGTTTTTATTTATTCACTACAAAATATCCCCATCATTGCTTTCTGTAATTTTTACCATATAGTGTCTTACATTATTTAACTAAGGAAAGCACTTCGGGATATGCTTTGTTTTAAAAAAAAAAAGAATACAACCTACCTGTTACAACCTACCATAATGAATAGTTTGGGATGTTTTCAATAAGTGTAAAATGGAAATTAGTTGTATTTTAAAGTTATTTTAATAGACTTTTGTGAATTGCAAATATCTGCCTATTCAGACAAATAGAAATAGAAAACTGAAGCAAAAATCTCTTTCTGTTCACTAAAGCAAGCAATTTTGTCTTGCTTTTCAATTGTTTTGAATACTATAGGAGAAGTCTGTCCACTATTAATGAGCAAAAGACAGCTCTTCCTCTTCTTGTCATTCTCTCTCCAACCAGAGCAACCCAACAATAAATACAGAACTTAAGTGGGAGGGGGCTGCTGACAGCACGACTTTTCATGAGGGTTCTTAAACTAGTGTTTACTTACTACTAAATCCAAAATAGTTTGAATAACCTGACCCTCAGAAAACTCTGCAAAGCCCATTTATTTGTTTCTCAGACAGTTTGGGAGATTGGTGGCAGGGGGAGAATGGAGATGTAGGGTATGATGGGGGATGTGTTTATACTGGCATGTTGCACTGAATATACAGGCCAATTTCTAATATAGAGTTGGGCTGGTTAGTTTGACTGGATTTTGGTTGTTTGGTAACTGTCATTGGTGTGTTTTGTTTTTGTTGCTTGTACTGTATTCGAATAAAATTGTTTCATCATTATGATCTTTTAGGAGGGAGGGAATTTTTACGTAAGAGTTTCTTTTACTCACCTACCAACAGAAACACTGTATAGGAGAAATATTTAAAAAAAATCCTAAAGCATTATATAGAGTGAAGAGGTACTAAGGAGAGAGAAGGTCTGTGATATAAGTTCAAGTAAATCCATGGCAAGTTCTTCAAGAGTTGAGCTTTGACTTAGATCCGGAAATGAATGACATTTTGAGGATATAGTTGTGTTTCTTTGTGTACATGAAAAGGCGGGCCACAGTGCTCAGCATAAACTAAGACTTTAGAATATCAAATGAAAGGAAGATGGAATAACATATGCAAGAGATGAAACAAATGATGATTGCAGTAGAGTCAAGGAAGTGGTGTCGGTTGGGAAAAATTGTAGTGGTGCAATAAATGGATTGGAAGTCATTGAGATGTGAGGGAGAAGAACATTTAAAGCCAAATATCACACCAAGGTTACAGACTATGAAGAAAATGCGAGCTCTGAGTGTGAGAAAAAGCAACGGAGTTGTGATGAGGATCCTCCTCAATTATTCTGTCTTTGAGACATTTATGTAAATAAAACAAACAATCACAAGTTTCCATGAACTACACAGGCAGAGAAAGCAAAACAAGAGCATTGGTAAAAGGAATTAAAAACTGAGCACCTTCACCAACAAAATTTTACTTAGTGGTTTCTTACTCTTTTTCTAGTGCACTATTACTGCTTCTACAAACAAAACTTGTTATTCATGCATCCTCTTAATAGCCGTGTTTTAAACTGCTGAACGTCCTTCTCTTCAGGAGAAAGCATTAGGAAAATATAGCAGATGGGAGACCTGGAGGCTGGAGAACAGAGATAGGGATAGTGGGGGCTTTTAAAGGAGCATTTTTTACTAACTGTATCAACATATGTAACATCTTCCTATATAGCTAGTATGGTATACAGTCTTTTAAAGCACAATAATATCACATTACTTCAAATGCAGACAGTTTCCCTGATATATTTTTAATTAGAGAAACTTTGGGTTATCTTCTAAATAAACATGATGTTTGTGTTACCAAAATGTTTAACTGTAACAGAATCCTGAGAAATAAGCATGAGCATATGAGGAGGGCTGTAATTACAGCAATTATGGAAAAGTAATTTACTGGCTGTATAAATTGAACAGCTCTGAAACAGAGTGGATCAACCATAAAAAGAAACTCAATATAGAAAATAAATATTTTGGGAGTTAGTAAATGGCTGCTATGCACACCAGCAAAATGTAAATGTTTTGCCTAAAGTGCATATATTTTCATTTTGGAGACCCTTGTAGATATAAGTTTGTGGTTTTCTTTGTTTGTTTTTGTTTTAAAAAAGACCTAGAGATATAGGAATAATGAAGCCTTATGCATGTGTGTCAATTCCCATCTGGTAGATACACAGGGCTTACCAAAGAAGCTAATGCATTTTAACTGAGTTGTACTCGTGCACAACAAATCAAACCTTATAGGATAATTTTTAATCAGATAAACTTTTTCAGATAATTAAAATGCAACAAATGAAAAAAAGATTTCAGAGTTTGGAGTAAAGCTTCTTGTTATCTGGAAATGGATGGGATTCAAACTCCTTCCCTCCCCCCCCCCCCCCGCCCCTCAGATTTGATTTCACCTCAGGTTTGTAAGGTTCAAACAAACAGATCTAAATACAAATTTTGTAGCACTAGCCTGTCAAACAGGAACAATATTTCAGCATCTAAATATCCTATTTGTTGGGAACATATCAGTATTAAGTAGATTGTGTTTATATGTCAGAGCAAACCAACATTCATGGAAAATACACTGGAAATAATAATGCACCTAAAATAATAATTCACAAGAAAGTACCTCTAGAAATGTGATGCTCTGATTACCTATTGCCACCTGCCTACAGTTATTGATTATAGTATTTGCATTGGTCTATGAATAACAGCATCCGTTATTACTGCTGGCCATATACTATAGTCAAGCTGCACCACATGTTCCATTCATAGATACTAAGGTCAGAAGGGACTATTCTGATCATCTAGTCCGACCTCCTGCACAGCGCAGGCCACAGAATCTCACCCACCCACTCCTATGAAAAACCTCACCCATGTCTGAGCTATTGAAGTCCTTAAATCATGGTTCAAAGACTTCAAGGAGCAGAGAAGCCTCCCTCAAGTCAACCATGCCCCATGCTACAGAGGAAGGCAAAAAACCTCCAGGGCCTCTCCAATCTGCCCTGGAGGAAAATTCCTTCCCGACCCCAAATATGGCAATCAGCTAAACCCTGAGCATATGGGCAAGATTCACCAGCCACATACTACAGAAAATTCTTTCCTGGGTAACTCAGATCCCATTCATCTAATATCCCATCTCAGGGGATTTGGCCTATTTACCCTGAATATTTAAAGATCAATTACTTACCAAAATCCCATTATCCCATCTCCTCCATAAACTTATTGAGTAGAATCTTAAAACCAGATAGATCTTTTGCCCCCACTGCTTCCCTTGGAAGGCTAATCCAAAACTTCACTCCTCTGATGGTTAAAAACCTTCGTCTAATTTCAAGTCTAAACTTCCTGGTGGCCAGTTTATACCCATTTGTTCTTGTGTCCACATTGGTGTTGAGCTTAAATAATTCCTCTCCCTCTCCTGTATTTATCCCTCTGATATATCTATAGAGAGCAATCATATCTCCCCTCAACCTTCTTTTAGTTAGGCTAAACAAGCCAAGCTCCTTAAGTCTCCTTTCATAAGACACGTTTTCCATTCCTCGGATCATCCTAGTAGCCCTTCTCTGAATCTGCTCCAGTTTGAATTCATCCTTTTTAAACATGGGAGACCAGAACTGCACACAGTATTCTAGGTGAGGTCTCACCAGTGCCTTGTATAACAGTACTAAAACCTCCTTATCCCTACTGCAAATGCCTCTCCTGATGCATCCCAAAACCGCATTAGCTTTTTTCACAGCCATATCACATTGCCAGCTCATAGTCATCCTATGATCAACCAATACTACAAGGTCCTTCTCCTCTTCCGTTACTTCTAATTGATGTGTCCCCAACTTATAACTAAAATTCTTGTTATTAATCCCTAAATGCCTAACTTTACACTTCTCACTAAATTCATTAAATTTCATCCTATTACTATTACTCCAGTTTACAAGGTCATCCAGATCCTCCTGTATAATATCCCGATCCTTCTCTGAATTGGCAATACCTCCCAGCTTTGTATAATCTGCAAACTTTATTAGCACACTCCCACTTTTTGTGCCAAGGTCAGTAATAAAAAGATTAAATAAGATTGGTCCCAAAACCGATCCCTGAGGAACTCCACTGGTAACCTCCCTCCAACCTGATAGTTCACACTAAGTCACAGCATTTAACCATATTATCACAACACCATGCCATTTTAAGACAATCAATAGTAAACTATGGAGTCCTTGAATGAGTGACTATTTAAAAATCTTATAGGCTTTGGAAGCTGTGCTACATGAGAAACTTCCACCTACACTTTGGGAAGAGGGAGGGAGATAAAAGATGCTTAGCTATGGGTAAAATGCTACTGAAAGCTACAAAAGCTGAGCCAATACCAGTGCAGGAAAGAAACCACTTTAAAAAAAATCTTACTTACTCCTGCTTTAGCCTGATTTAAATGGTTGTTCTAGGTTGTGCAAAGAAATGTACCCTTAGTATGCTGAAAGTTGGCCAAGTGTTGGCCAAAAGATAGACATGGAAAATTTCAAAATAGCAGAATTTGCTCCCAAGTGAAAATGAAATATCAAGATTTTTTAAAAGATGACTTTTTCCCCCCTCTGTGAGGGGGAAAGCTGATATCAGAAAAAATTACTGTGCTTTGATCAACATGAGACAGAAACAGCTCTTTTCTTTTCTTTGTAGAGACTTTGAATACCAGTCAGATCAGATTCTCATCTGATGTAAATCGGCATTATTTCATTGCTACAATATGATTTATACCAACTGAAGATCTGACCCCAAGTTTTCATTGGGAAGGAATTTATTGATATATTATATAAACCCCTAATAAAGATGTGGGGTTTGCTTACCATGAAAATCCTAATACCACTAAATATTGCAGTGTTAAAGACATTGATGTAAGAAAGTGGTAAAAGACAAAATTACTATAGTTGCAACTCCTGAAATATGAATAAAGCAAACATTTTGATCAGAAATTAACCAAGTCAGAACACCACAACTCTGCAGTTAAACTGAAAGCATGCTGTTGGTTCTATAATTAATAATAAATCCACACTGAAGTCTATTGTAATATTTTGTTCTCCATTTTCTATTTGTTTTTATATGCATTTGTAATACTTTGGAACGCAGTCCAAAGCCATAGTCATTTGACCAAGTTTTATACGTATTTTTCCAGGGTGCAGATCTCTGTGGCAACTATGTTTCAACATACCAACATAATATACTTTTACATCAAAGAAAGATGGATGGATACTGTAAGAATATATTAATTATATATGGAGAAGATAGTCAAATATTAGGAAAGGACTCAAAACTGTCTAATTTAAAGAAGATTTATTTCAGTGCATTCAGTTTGCTAAGATGGGAACGTCAGTCATTAATATCTGGTATACAGGAGAATTTCCATATTACCAAAATATGTTTTTACTTATCAGCATAGCTTGGAGTAACCATATCCCCTGTTATTTTCATGACGACAAATCTCTCAAGATGTAAAGGCCAGGACATGGAATGGTTTCCTTTCTAATTGTTAATAAAGCTAACCAAAGAATAAATGTTGTAAGAAAAGGGAAACTAATTTCCATGAGCTCTAAGGCACTGCAGACATCAGCAGCATATAATGTTTCAGGATTAAATGTTTAGTTCATTGTAAGGAATACATAAACATTTTCTTTTGAGTGTATGTATAGAATGTAAATCACAAATTAATGGTCTGCTAATACTACCATTATTTAAAGCCATGTTAGTATAGTCGTAAACTCTCTTTACCAGTGTCTTATAACTAGTGTGTTAAAATAAGTATGCGCAAAAAGAAAAGGAGTACTTGTGGCACTTTAGAGACTAACAAATTTATTTGAGCATACAGTTATCTGAGTATCACTGGGTGTACTCTGATTTGTTCTATTAAGAGTAATGTAGTCCGGAAGTAATGAAAGATGCAGGAGTTTTTGTTATGTTATAAACTTGTTATAAAGTTTGCTACTTGTGAATGCTGCATTTTTAGGTGTTTATATTGCAATGTAATTGCTTGCTTTTTTTTTTGTATTTTCCAGTTTCTTATTTCAGAAGTACATCATTTGCTTGTGCTTTGGCTTTCCATCACCACCTGCATTAAAATGTTATTAGAATAAATTTAGGATACTGCACTCAAAAAGTTGTTGGGGCAGATGACTATCTCAATTCATGTTACTAGGTACTTGCATACCCTTGGTGAAATCCTATTCTGGCTGAAGCATGGGCTTGTAATATACCCTGTATATTCATCTGAATTTTAAGGGCTAACCAAAGAGCAAAACAGACAGAGAAGCTCTTTATTGTTACTGCAAATCAAAGTGTAATATTAGGCAGGAGAGTTACTACTGATGTGGAAAGTTCAGTATCTGCCTTCTGGTAGCTGGATGAGAGTGCATGTCCTAGGATTTTAAACTCCCATAGGTTAACTCACAATGTAAATGACACTATGGGGTACAAAATATGATATTACTGGGCTAGTGTTACATTTTTTATAATTTCTATGAGACACTGACTTTTTTTTGCCTTCACATTTTATTAAGTGTCTTTTTAAAGTATTTGTTTTTGTCTTTCTCTGGATGCGCTACCAATATCTTCTAGAAGTACGAAGGGCAGTGAAAAAAAATTTAAATAGTGTAAATGTCCAGTTTTACCATGAACAAGCTGCCCCCCCATTAGACCACACAGATTGTTTACTGTTTACCACAACAGTAGAGTATGTCTAGATCACATGGGAGTAAAAATTTTGGCAGATAGTGGTCACACTAGTGCTCACACCATTGCTGATCTGATGGCAGCAATTATTTCTTTAGTTCTGGTCACCCCATCTCAAAAAAGATATATTAGAATTTGAAAAGGTACACAAGGGCAACACAAATGATGGAATATGTCAAAGAAAGCTTAGAACGATGGGTCATGGGTAGAATCTCCTCTTAATCAGCCAAATCCTGCAATCTTTTTTTATCAGTTTACTCTGCCAAAACTCCCTCTGAAATTTTGCCTAAGTAAGAACTGAAAATTTGTGCCCAACATGTATGTGTGACTTAGTAAAGGAAACTGCTTGCACACATCAATGACAGAATATATGAAGTTAGCACAATATTTTTATAATAAACATGCCACTTGAGTTATTTTTGATAGAAGTGCTTCTAACATTTTTGAGTCTTTTGGATGTGGATCAAGGAAGATGGATAGTTCTGATTTTTAAAACAGACAAAACCCAGTCACTTAGACTGAGTTTAGACTTGAAGTTTGGGTTCTTTTACTGAGTGTTAGATTGAGCTTTGCATTCCTCCAAATGTGAAACCCAAAGTGAGACTCAAGGAATGCAAATCCTTTGTGCACGACACCAGGAAAAAAATTCCTTGTTAATGGAATAGAATGCCACCACAGCCCCAGTTGGCTATCATGGGTAAGAAGGGAGAGCTGTCACATCAGCATCACAGCTGCACAACTAGCCAAGATTCATACAACTTAATTGTGCATATTGTGTGCAGATGGCATTTAGATTCCTTTGTAGGAAAACTTAAAACTTTCTGCTGAGATGTCCCAGGCCTTGAACTCAAGCCTGGGAGTTCCTAGATAGCCGTAGCCACATCCTGGCCTTCACCCAATATCTGTTGAAACCTGCTAGTCTGAGAAGCTAGTAGGACTATAGCCTCAGCCAAGGGACTAACTGTGGGAGCCCTAATTGGAGGATCAACCGGCTCTGCCGATTGGTCCAACTACGCTATTTAAGCCAGAAGGAATCACAAGAGTTTGTCTGAGCAACAAGGTGGTCTCCTGTTGTAGCTGCATTGGACTTTGCTTGTGCCGACTTCCTGCACCCAACCCAGTTCCTGATTTCTTCCTCAACCCTTCCTTTGCTCCTGTTCCCACTGTGCTCCTGCTCCATGCTTGATCCTTGCCTCTTCTCCAGTTCCTGCCCTTATGTGTTGCCTCCAATCATCAGTTATCAGTCCTAGCTCTGACTCCGCCTCCGAATTCTGACCCTGACTCTGGCTTGACCCTTGGCTCTGCCATTTTGTATCTGACCCTCAGCTTTGATTCCTGGTTCTGACTGTGGCTTGACCCCTGGCTCTGGTGATTAACAATTGACTCTGGTGCTGACCCTTGGCTTTGTTCCCCAACCTGGATGCCTGCTCCACTCACTGGATCTGGCTCCTGCTCTGATTACTAGGCCAGACTACCTACACTACAGCCACTAACACTACTTTATTTTCCACTGTCTAAGAAGATACATGTACATTTAAGGATATGTCTACATTGCAATTCAACCCCTGTGGCTGGCCTGTGTCAGCTGACTTGGGTGTGTGGGGTTTGGGCTAAGGGACTGTTTTACTGCAGTACAAACATTTGGGCTCGGGCTGAAGCCTGGGCTCTGCGACCCCACAAAGGATTTCAAATATATCCGAGGATTAAGTCTCGGTGTTTTTCAGTAGTAGTCACATTGGCAGGTTTCAAACTGCTCTGAGTTACCTCTATTACTTAGTTACAGTTACCACATTAGCTCACAGGAGCATTTGACCCTGTATTTCTTAACAGAAAACTAAGGACAACTGAAATGTTAGTATAACAAATCAAATTCCAGTACTTCTACTGTGTCAAACCAGATTCACATTTATTTAGTCAAATTTCTAAAATATGCCCATAAGTACACTAAGACAATTAAAATAGTCCAGTGCCAAAAAAGACCTTCCCCATCCATATGCTCCCACACCTGACTGCATATCATCTCCAAACACATCAGCCTTGCAGCAAAATATGGAGTACAGCTTTGGGCCAAAGATCTAATTATTGCATCAAAATATTTTCCAGCAGAGACAGGGAGTATTTGCAAAACACACAGAATTTTATAAAAATTGTAGGTAATGTTAAATTTATCAAAAAAGTAAGGCAGCCAAATTTGGTTGCATGTGGGGATATGCTTATAGAGCGAAAGAGAGTGGTGCTCTTGTGTCCAAGTAAAATATTACCCTACATTAAATGCAAACAGTATGGCAAATTTATTTATTTATAGTGACTACTTATCCCTCCCCACTGGAGTGCAGGTGACAAAGTTTCCATGAAATAGTATTTCAAAGAAATGCTTTCTATTGCTCAAAACTGTGCTTATTTCACTCTAGGTATCATATCCATTTGTCTAAAGTCGCGCCCAATGTCCTCCTTTATATATTCCTTGCAGGGGCACTGGAATACGGGGGCCAAGGGACAAGTGGACGGGTGACTTTTCATTATGGGCCCGGCCCCCTGCCCCTCCTCTTCTGCCCAAGTCCTCTTCCCCTGTCCAGGCCAGAAGCTGGAGCCTGGCCTGAGTAAGAGTGCCCCTGGGGAGCCTGGGCAGCTGTGGGGAGCCCTGGACCTTCAATGTGCTGGGGTGGGTGGGGCCCGAGAGCAGTCCCTGGCCTGTGTTCTCCCCCGCTCCTGGCTCCCCACCCAGGGCAGATGGAGGGCCCGCAGTTCCCCACAGCTGCCCAGGTGGCTCTTGCCATAGCCCGGCTCTGGCTCTTTGGCCCCCAAGGCCCCACCCTCAGGTCATGCCGGAAGCTGGAACCAGGTAAGGTTAAGATCTGTGTGGGCAACTGTAGGGAGCTACGGACCCTCCATCTGCCCTGGGCGGGGGAAACGGGGTGAGGACATGGGCCGGAGGCTATTCTAAGGCCTCTCCACCCTGGGCAGGTGGATGAGGCTGGGCTCCTGGCCCACCTCCGGCTTGACTGGGGGTAGGGAGTTGGGGAAGGAGGAGGGACAGGTCCCCCCCCCACACTTTTAAGAAGAACCTGTTGTCCCTGAAATTCCTGGTACTGGTAAAATGAGACAAAGTACTATCACCTCACAAAACAGTAGTAGTTTAGAATTCCCCAAAATTTCAAACACACTTAAAACCATTAACCCATTTACATTAACCCCCAATAACCCATTTACTCGTTAGATTAAGCAAAGGAAACAAGAACATAGATCATTAACCTGTTAGACTGAGAAGGGAATGGTATTTACAAACTGGTTTGGTTAACTAGATCCCCACTATATATTAGAAACCGGGTAAATTCTACAAAGATTGGAACTGTTGGAAGCTGGGATTTTGGTTTGCCCAATTACAACTAAACACCAATTCAAAACTGGATTTTGATTCAAAAATCAAATTATACTTGCATGTGCTATCTGTTTCCACTCAGGATTATAACTCCTCCCTTTGTCCTGCAGGTCATCCACTGAGAGAAATAGAAGGATTTTATAAATCAGTATGCTGCTGCTTTCAGTTTAAGACATTTTGAATTCGGGGAATCCTCTATTAGAGGCTTTTCAGTTAAGGAAAGAGCTGTTTCATTTTGTAACTGGGATACTGGGAGTACAGATTGACAAGAAGGTTTAGTCTAATGCCTACTTCAGGGATGCCCCCTGTTGAATATGGTTCAATGGCTTTAATTTAATCAAAACAGCAGTTTTTCCCCCCATAAACCTTCCATTACTTTAGAAAGGAGTAAAATGAATGGAATATAATAAGAGTGAATATTATTAACTATATCTCCTATTAAATATAACTACATGGCAGTAACTCGACATCTGAATAACTTATTACTTATGAGATCACTTCTTTTACTGAAGATCAAATTCTTCTGAAGTGATGATATACAGAGCAATGTGGACCAGAAAGAGAAGTTCTGCTTATTGGATTCCTCAGAGTTTAGATATGGGCAAGGAAGAGTGCAGCTTAATGCCTGAATCATGCAGACTTAGGGTAATAAATAATAAACTTATTCTCTCATTGCTAATGATGTTTTATGTAAAGCCCCAGAGCTTACTCATAACTTTTTGAAGGGCAGTGTCACCACAGCTTCTCCAACATCTCCACTACACTGAAACTCAGAGTAGCTGGCCATTCTGTGCAGCACTCTCCAATCTGAGCTGCTGAGTGCTAATCAGTCACTTCACTTTAGTGTGAGATGATAGGAAGAGGTGGGCAGTGAGGAAAAGAGTCTGAATTCAAAGCCTGCCATTTTGCTTTTAGGGTTCCCTTCTATAGTTGTGGATTATTAGTGTTAAACACTCAGATTGCATTAGCACCCAAACACTCTTATCAAAATAAGGGCCCCATTGTGCTAGTTGCTATACACATAGTGACATGGTTCCTGCTACTCTACTTTATTCCAAATGTTGACAAGCAGTTTTGTGTGGACTTGGAAAGGACATCTCTCAAAAATCTGTTGCTTAACCACGTATTTCCATTTAAACAAGAACAGGTTTATAAAACAATCTCAATTAGTTTTAAAATAAATTACACTGAAGTAGGGGGAATGCAGATTGCCGAAGACTGCTGAGCTCCTGCACTGTTGAGGATATCCCTGCCTCACTGATGCAGACACATGGGCAAAATGAGAACGAACACATGGATGGATTTTAAGTGGCAGGCTGCAACTTTTATTAAGCATTCACACAGGGGAGGGGCAAACCCATCACACATACTCTCCAACACCAGGCATTTAATTGGTTCTAGGAGGAGTCTACAGGGCTCCTTACCAGACAACCCATAATTCAGAGTAGGCTCTCCTCAGCCTATGCCCTAGGACTCTCTGAGTCCCCTATGCAATACTCTCTATCCCCTATGCAAAGGGGACATAGGTTGCAGAATGGTGAGGACCTCAGCCCATGAGAGCCACAAGGTCTCACCCTTTCCCATGAGCCCAAGGCCCATCATCAAAATCCCAGGTCTTTTACCTCTGGGAACTGTTCATTTCATCCTTTTAAACTTCTTGGAAACTGGCCGCAAGTTGTTACAAACAACTCAGCCAAGTATCTCAGTTAGGTACCAAGCACATTCCTACTTAACTTATTGGGGTTTGAAGGTGCCACAAAAAAGCTGGTCCTCTGTCAATTGGCTCATAGAAGAAAAAATTCCTTCCTGACCCCCAAATGGATGCTAGGATAGACCTGCAACATCTGTCAGGCTGGATTCCCATTCCTAGTTCAGGGTAGGTAGGGCAGAATGGAACCAAAAGAGGCTCCACATGGACCCCCATTCCCAGGTTAAATCCTAGGAGCTGGGGAATGCTGGCCAACGGGTGCCAGAGGAGGAAAAGAGCTACCTAAAGTCCCTCAGTGAATGTCTCCCTACCTCACTGCTGGAACTGTTCCCTGTCACCAACAGCCACACTGTTCCCCCACGTGTTGAAGCATGGGGGGGGAGGGGGAGGAAGGAGGGCATTTTGCCCACCATTCCAGAGAGGTACCAATATGTATAAATGTTAACAAAAATATGGCGCTAATGGATTTAAATTCAAAATAGAAACTCAAATGCCAGGAAACAAGGGCTATCTCCATCCATATTTCCTTTTTCTGCTTATTAACATGTGCAACAGCAAAAGCAATTTTGCTACTGATAGTCACATTGGATTCAGTGTCTTTTCTCCTTAGTGCAGTCGGGATGTAGAAGAGCTGCATAAGCTGTGCATTACAGGAAATGAACAAAACACACACACACACACAAAAACCAGGAAGCTTTTTGTTTAAGTTTTTTTCCCCCATTTTTTTCCTTAGAAAACTTCTGATATGAGCTCAGGTTCCACATGCCCTATGAGTATTCCAGCTGCTTGCACAGCTAAGGCTTTGCTTGTTTACTGAAATATTATCTGCAGGATAAAGGAAACTGTAGAGGATTATTATCAGAATTACAGTATGCATTTTTCATGATTGAAAGAGGGACTTGAGGAGCACAGATGTCATGGTGATGAGTTAGTATAAAAACCAGATAGGTAGATTTGAATTGTTTCTAGCAGCTTAAAAGGGAAGTATTTATCCCTTTGCTTTGCAGTGCACAAACAACAGACAGAGTACAGAGTCCAACTCCTGTGGGTTTCTGTAAGCAACAAATAAAAGTGGTTTTAAGTTTTCACTGCCAATCACTAAAAGCTTCCATTTGGAAAGAATAGTTACGTTTTTGATGTAGAGTTTCATTTACAGAAAATGGGTTACTTTAACTGAGATTTCATGCCAAACTTCCTTTTATAGGTCTCAAAAGGTGAAGATCTTTGCCACAACACCACCACAAAAAATATAAGAGATTCTTCAAACACAATCACCAGGGCAGTCATCAATGGCACAAACCCACTGCACCGGCAGTCACCCAAATAATTTATAGAAAACTGACAGGAATAGCACAGAGGGAAATGTCTTGGGCCTGTGGCTGAACTCCAGTCAGCATGGTGTATGCATGGATACAGAAGGGAGTGCCATGAGAGAGCTGGCTCTGGGTCTCTGATTCTAAGGGCTAGTCCCATTCGGGCCCTGTTGAAGGATAGAGTAGCTGAGGTGCTGCTCTAACTTACACTGTTGTGTAAGGTACTTAACAAAATCTAAATAATTGGATAATAGTCATAGTAGAGATTTACTACTTTCTTGTTCCCCATGCTGGGTAAGGATAGAGGTGCACAGCTGGTGCCGAAGCCACCTTGGCCAGCTGTTGAACATGGGGAGGTTTTTTGAGCCACCGGAATTCCCAGATAAACATTTGTGACTAGAACCTGGCTCATTTGCTTCACTTTTACTTTTGGAGATGGTGTGCCAGGTTCCCAGCTGTTTCCCTCTCTCCTGCTAGAAACCAGCAATAGAATGAGGGCAGGGTTAATGTACAGCTCCATAGCTCCTAAGAAAAAGTGGTTTTGCATATCCTTTTTGTTAATAGCTGTGTGATGGTATAGGTCCACAGGTGTCAGTGAAGTTATCCTGATTTACACGTTACTGAGAGTATAATTTGACTCCAAGTACAATAGTTGAACTATGATGATTTGCTTTAGATACTGATATAATATGTTACAGAAACATATTCAAAAGTATAAGTGCAAGTACACTCATTCCTAGAAGTACAATGACTTAGTTTCACTCTCACACTTCAATAGCTATTTAACGCAGCTGATTCATAGTTGCTCCATAAGCAAGATCCTGCCTGTCTGATGTACTGTATGTGAACTGTGTGACAATTTATAGTCTGCAGAATCTGAATATTTAATTTAAAAACAAAACAAAACCCTCACCTGGCTGGTTGTGAAAAAAACTCTTCAGACATGAACTGAGTGTGGACAGTGTTGTCTTCCCGAGTCTGCAGGCAACTTGACATAATAAATCTGGCTCCTTAACAAGCTCCAGTGCAGGGGTGGGGCCAAGGGTGGGACGGTACATATCAGGAGTGGGAGTCTTTGTACTGTACTTCACTATGAAGGTTTTGGGTTGCTACAGACTGCAAAGAGCCCCATAGTTGCCCCTTTGGGAAGGTGGAGTAAATTAGAGCATGTCCTGGCTCCTCCAATTTATGGAGAGGCCTGTCTTGGTACCCAGAGCAGCCCAAAGTCTTGAAGACATAAAGGTGTTTCATAGCCACCTCTGTCCCTCCTGGGATATACCTTCTAGTCTGTGCTTCCGGGACAGCAGCACACCTTGGTCTCTAAGCAAACTTCACTGACAATAGCAGGAGCTTCTCTGTGCATGGAGGGGAGGATGTAGTCAAGTGTATACCCTAGTACATTGGACATAATTAAAAATACAATCTGCCCTTCTGACAGAGAGTGTTTGACACCCTTGATCTAATCTATGTAATCTAGCTACTGTGTAATTATGGATGATAATTAGACAGACCTGGTACAGTTTTATTACTTTTTCTATTACTATTTCATCTGTCAGGCTTAATGAATGAGAGTTTGGGAAATCTTGCTAACTGGCACATTATGGAAATCAAACTTCCTTAAAGCAAGTATTTGAAAAGCTAATGTGACTGATACACTTTAAGGTGACCTCTTAGACCCTATATCCTTTCCCTGTCATTTAGACAAACAGAAAATAGAATTTATTTCATTAGTTAGTCATGGCTACAACTTCTGGTCCTTTATTAAATCCTTTCCTCAGGAAAATATCTCCCATAGGATTTCTGTTGGAGTAAAAAAGGCAAAATTTGGCTCTTATTTTGTAATTCTTTAAAAAAAATAACTTGCAATAAAATGTTGCATAAAAAGGATACAGCTTAAGGTGACACAAGCAGGAAAAAATGTAATAAAATCTGTGTTTCATGATGCTGCAGCTGCATCCCTTTTTACTAATTTTCACAGTCTATAAAATTCTGGAAAGCATCAGATGTTTGGGGGATGCTATCTGAATCGTCCAATCTTTTAAAGTAGATAGATTTATTGCAGCTATATAAATGTGATTTCTGCCTTTACTTGTGTATTTATAAGCTAGATGGAACATGTGACATCCTCTTGTCAGAGAGCCCAATTCCTTTCTTCATTTTTAGAATTTTGGAGTCACAATTTTGACAATTGTGGGATATTGCTAGAAAATCCTGCCCTGTCCACAAAAGGTGCCCCGTTGGGCATAAATGCATTGGTTTTTCCAACCTTCAACATTTGCAGGATCTTGCAGCATGAAAACTACTAGAAGAGCAAAACTGGCCTTTTGTGTACCTATATGCACTAACATTTGGGATATCTGCCTAAACAGAGACTGTTAATGCACGAAATTATTTTTTTCCTAGTGCATGGTTCTTAACATTAACAGGCATAAAAACTGCTCATGCATTCTTTTCATTCTTTCATAGCTCAGCGGTGCTGTAAAATGCTTCTGTTAGTTTTAATTCAGTGAGTAGAAGTTTTGTTGTGTTTAGTACTAAGGGAATTGCATGTGCTATTAGAAAGCACCCGACAGCCGTCTGGCAGAGGCAACTCACTGCATGACAATCCCACAAAAAGAAAGGGTTAATTAGTTTCATCTTTAGCAAAACTGTCAAGGGTCTCACAAAGTGGGATAAAACAGAATACCTTTTCCAAATACCTCTCTCCCCTCATCTATCCACCTACCTCACTGAGATTAATGTAGGAGAGAGAGAAAGAAAATCCAGTATCAAGTCCTAAAAAGCTTTACTTCAGCTCTTCGCTTTCATGAGTGTCTACATTAATTAAAACTTCATTTTCAATCTAAAAGAGGTATTATTTTAAAATGATAAAAACACTAAATATTTTTCATTTGGTCAATAATGAGTGAAAAGGAGTGCATTTCCAACCAATTCACATTGATTTGTTGGAGAAGATGAGGCTCTTCACTCAGCCTCTTCCAGGTACTGTTCAATCCTGGAAGCCATTTAGCTATTTCTAAACCTTTCTTCCCATCAGTGTCTTTACCTCCTGCCAAGCCCTTTTTTAAAATTTTTATTAAGGGGTTGGTGAACCTTGTGGAATTCAAGATTTTGAAACTTTGCCAATCTGGTTTTGGGAGCTTGCTGAACTATTCTCGGTTTATGAGATTCCTGCCCCCCCACCCACTGTCTCCACCCCACAATTTAATTCCATTTGTGATTGTGGTGATTGCTGGGTTTTTTAGCCAAGTAATTACATTTAAAATTTTCCATTGTAAGTGATGCTTCAATTATGTATTAAGGAAATAACACGAAATCTCTCCCCCTGCACAAAAAGGGTATGATTTTTGGGTTAACACAAGTCCTGAGTAACAGGTGGCACATACTTGCACTGTTCCACGGATGGGACCAGCAGCAGTCATAATTTGGTCTGTGATTCCTCTCTTGCTCCAAAAGGTAAAAAATCTGTGCTAGATCTTTACCAAGTGCATATTACTTCCCCTTCCACTCTATTTTAACTTGTCTGGCTAGTGAGTTGACTTCTCCAACTCTTCATACCTGTTTGCCTATTCCCCAGTCATCTGCAAAGGTTGGGGAGTAGTGATCCTATAGAGGCTAGATTCTCTACCATGCTGTTTCCCATGATGCAGTTGGGCAATCCAAGGAGTAAAGGGACATATCTTAGAAATCTCCCTTCCTAGCATGGTTGCATATTGTGAGTCATGATCTTGTCCTATGTAAAAAATTAGACTGGCAGAAGTGGAGCCCATCTATTATTTATTCATTAGATTGTCCCTCTAGTCTTTATTATTGTCATCATCATCCCTTCAGTATTTCTTTTTCACTCTGCCTATTCTCTGCTCCATTTTTCACCCCTCCCCACCTTTTTATGCCCTCTCTCCTAAGTGGAATGCAAATTCAACAGTTTGCATGTCAGAGCCTAACTTTGAAACTCACACCATCCAGTTCAGTTTAAAATGAGGCAAAATGTGTTTGCTCAGGATATTGTCTCTCTAAAATTCATGAGGCAGAGTTTATTCTCTTTTGTCACACTCAGAAGAGTTGTCTTTTACTTTAGGACCACTGTTTTATAGCAATCCAGTTTAGAC
Organism: Dermochelys coriacea; assembly: GCF_009764565.3. Classification (NCBI taxonomy): domain Eukaryota; kingdom Metazoa; phylum Chordata; order Testudines; family Dermochelyidae; genus Dermochelys; species Dermochelys coriacea. The sequence continues at coordinate 95,457,335 of NC_050068.2, read as the reverse complement.
ATCTGTAGAGTGATGAAAACTCATTAGAGGTTGAAATATCTACCTATTTTTTTGCGTTGCCGCACTATTATTTGATTTGTCTAACTCATCATGTCCTTGCACTAAACGAAATCAAATACCCTTTTGGGAGCTGGGGCTTAATTCTGAGAACTATCTTAATTCTGGCTGGTTGTTAGGGAGACTTGTTTTTTGGATGGCACACTCCCCTAAAGGTTTATGCGAATTAAATTGGAATCACACATTTCCTTAAATGATGATTTTCCACCCTGTTCCTACTAAGATTCTGATTGTGCACTTGATATTTTTTCATTCTTTCTACACATTGAAAGGGAGACGTCAACACATATCAAGTTGCAGTAGGGGAGGTCTAGGTTGGATATTCGGAAAAACTATTTCACTAGAAGGGTAGTGAAGCACTGGAATGGGTTACCTAGGGAGGCAGTGGAATCTCCTTCCGTAGAGGTTTTTAAGGCCTGGCTTGACAAAGCCCTGTCTGGGATGATTTAGTTGGGCTTGGTCTTGCTTTGAGCCGGGGGTTGGACTAGATGACTTCCTGAGGTCTCTTCCAACCTTAATCTTCTATGATTTTAATGTAAAGCATTGAACTAATAGTTTATTTGCTGCAACAGTAACTTTTAAAAGCTCTTTCTCCTTATGGTATTGGAATTAAGAAATGCCAAGAGTTGTAGGCGTATCCATCCTGTCAAGATGGATACACCTTGCTAACAGGTGCTCAGTCCACAAGCGCATAGTTAATACATAGTATTTCTCTCACTCATGTAAATCTTATTATCACATCCTCAACCAAAATTTTTTCAACATGCTTTGCATATCCTCTAATAATTCAGTTCAGAAACCTCAGCATCACACAACACCTTTATATACTTAAGAACAGCTCTGGGGGGGAATAATAATTTCTTACTACAAGCCACAAACTTTGATTAAAAATGAGAGGATATTCAATTACTGCTTGACTTAAAGCTCCATTTTCCACGCTGGTAAATACTGATGGTAGTATTTTTCTGGACTTCTCACAAAACACATTTGTTATCTCCTTGTTTCACCAAATTATTTAAACCCTTCTTACCTATGAAGAGATTCCACTCAGTGTCCAAATCGGCCTGATTTGCTAGGCAGCCTTTCATTACGTTGAGGCAGTAGTTGTTGCAAGGTTTCACAGTGGGAAGTCCTCTGCAGTAAGGGCAGTATAACATCTTCATTAGTGCACGGATGCACCCTGGGTTTGGACTGACCTGTAGAGTTTAAGGGTGGTAGAAATGAAAAAGGAGGAAGTCAATTTCCTATCCCATGAGACACTATGTAGCTGAGATGCTCCTCAGGCAGTAGATGCAGAAAGGACAGTTTGTGACAGGAGCTTAACCCTTACTAATACCCTCCGGTGTGACTAATCAATTACTGCCAATTATCTTAATTTGGCAGACATCAATGATTTCCAAGAACATAGATGTCAACATTCCCATTTTGACGTCAGTGTAATTCAGTCCCAGATCTCCTGCACAGTATCTACATGAATAAAAGAAAAACAAAGGAAAATCCAAAGAATAAGTGGGAAGGTAAGGGAAAGATTCTAACAGGAATGGAGGCATATTCAAATTTGTTAAGGTGTAAATGGGATATCAGACTGTCTTTTCAGAACTACATTGCTGTCTTCAAATACCACTTTAATTCCCAAACTCAAATTTTTTTTGGTATTATCTCAAGCAACCAAAAAAAGAGTTTGGAAGGGCAGTTGTGACCCTAAGAGAAGTCAGTGCCAGAAGGCAAGGCACTCCCTGGTATCTAGCAGTGAGTCTCAGCTGACTTGACTAGCTCACTGAACCCCAACTCAACTGATATCAGAATATTTATTTAAAAGGTGTCTTAATATATCATTGGAAAACTAGTAATTCACTGATCATTAACATTCTTGTGTGATTCATGTACCATTAACATATAAAGAATTACAAATATGTGCTAGAAATATGTTCTTAAAAAGGTGTTTGGCAGGCAGGGCTTCAGTTGCCTTGTCCTAGACAAAGGGATGTCGTTCTGCCTGCTTGAATGTGTCTCCAATGTGAATTGAGCAAGGAGAGACAATGGAAGTATAATTTACATAAAAGGTAAAAACAACCCATCAAATAGCAAGTGGGAGGGGACTGTAAAAATTAACATGGCATCAGCTCTCTGGTGGACACAGCTTGCTGAGACCCAAGGAGGGCTTCCTGACTTTGAAAACAAAGAAACTTTGAGGATAAAAGCAGAGAATCATCATAATAATCCTTCACCAGAGAAGCCAAAGAACCCAAGTGCTTTGGCTCTGTGTTGGATCCTGGCCAAGGAATGACCAGCCATGCTGGAATTTCTTACCAATTACTGTGGGAAGAAAACTACTTTGAACAAAAGACTAGTTTGTAAAGTTAGGTTTCAGTCGTGGAAGTGTATTGTTACTTTTGTTTGTTTGGTTTCAGAGTAGCAGCCGTGTTAGTCTGTATTCGCAAAAAGAAAAGGAGTACTTGTGGCACCTTAGAGACTAACAAATTTATTAGAGCATAAGCTTTCGTGAGCTACAGCTCACTTCATCGGATGCATTTGGTGGAAAAAACAGAGGAGAGATTTATATACACACACACAGAGAACATGAAACAATGGGTTTATCATACACACTGTAAGGAGAGTGATCACTTAAGATAAGCCATCACCCACAGCAGGGGGGGGAAAGGAGGAAAACCTTCCATGGTGACAAGCAGGTAGGCTAATTCCAGCAATTAACAAGAATATCAGAGGAACAGTGGGGGGTGGGGTGGGGGGGAGAAATACCATGGGGAAATAGTTTTACTTTGTGTAATGACTCATCCATTCCCAGTCTCTATTCAAGCCTAAGTTAATTGTATCCAGTTTGCAAATTAATTCCAATTCAACAGTCTCTCGTTGGAGTCTGTTTTTGAAGCTTTTTTGTTGAAGTATAGCCACTCTTAGGTCTGTGATCGAGTGACCAGAGAGATTGAAGTGTTCTCCAACTGGTTTTTGAATGTTATAATTCTTGACGTCTGATTTGTGTCCATTCATTCTTTTACGTAGAGACTGTCCAGTTTGGCCAATGTACATGGCAGAGGGGCATTGCTGGCACATGATGGCATATATCACATTGGTAGATGCGCAGGTGAACGAGCCTCTGATAGTGTGGCTGATGTGATTAGGCCCTATGATGGTATCCCCTGAATAGATATGTGGACAGAGTTGGCAACGGGCTTTGTTGCAAGGATAGGTTCCTGGGTTAGTGGTTCTGTTGTGTGGTGTGTGGTTGCTGGTGAGTATTTGCTTCAGATTGGGGGGCTGTCTGTAAGCAAGGACTGGTCTATCTCCCAAGATCTGAGAGAGCGATGGCTCGTCCTTCAGGATAGGTTGTAGATCCTTGATGATGCGTTGGAGAGGTTTTAGTTGGGGGCTGAAGGTGATGGCTAGTGGCGTTCTGTTTTCTTTGTTGGGCCTGTCCTGTAGTAGGTGACTTCTGGGTACTCTTCTGGCTCTGTCAATCTGTTTCTTCACTTCAGCAGGTGGGTATTGTAGTTGTAGGAATGCATGATAGAGATCTTGTAGGTGTTTGTCTCTGTCTGAGGGGTTGGAGCAAATGCGGTTATATCGTAGCGCTTGGCTGTCGACAATGGATCGAGTGGTATGATCTGGATGAAAGCTAGAGGCATGTAGGTAGGAATAGCGGTCAGTAGGTTTCCGATATAGGGTGGTGTTTATGTGACCATCGCTTATTAGCACCGTAGTGTCCAGGAAGTGGATCTCTTGTGTGGACTGGTCCAGGCTGAGGTTGATGGTGGGATGGAAATTGTTGAAATCATGGTGGAATTCCTCAAGAGCTTCTTTTCCATGGGTCCAGATGATGAAGATGTCATCAATGTAGCGCAAGTAGAGTAGGGGCATTAGGGGACGAGAGCTGAGGAAGCGTTGTTCTAAGTCAGCCATAAAAATGTTGGCATACTGTGGGGCCATGCGGGTACCCATCGCAGTGCCGCTGATTTGAAGGTATACATTGTCACCAAATGTGAAATAGTTATGGGTCAGGACAAAAGTCACAAGGTTCTGCCACCAGGTTAGCCGTGACAGTATCGGGGATACTGTTCCTGACGGCTTGTAGTCCATCTTTGTGTGGAATGTTGGTGTAGAGGGCTTCTACATCCATAGTGGCTAGGCCTAATCACATCAGCCACACTATCAGAGGCTCGTTCACCTGCGCATCTACCAATGTGATATATGCCATCATGTGCCAGCAATGCCCCTCTGCCATGTACATTGGCCAAACTGGACAGTCTCTACGTAAAAGAATGAATGGACACAAATCAGACGTCAAGAATTATAACATTCAAAAACCAGTTGGAGAACACTTCAATCTCTCTGGTCACTCGATCACAGACCTAAGAGTGGCTATACTTCAACAAAAAAGCTTCAAAAACAGACTCCAACGAGAGACTGCTGAATTGGAATTAATTTGCAAACTGGATACAATTAACTTAGGCTTGAATAGAGACTGGGAATGGATGAGTCATTACACAAAGTAAAACTATTTCCCCATGGTATTTCTCCCCCCCACCCCACCCCCCACTGTTCCTCTGATATTCTTGTTAACTGCTGGAATTAGCCTACCTGCTTGTCACCATGGAAGGTTTTCCTCCTTTCCCCCCCTGCTGTGGGTGATGGCTTATCTTAAGTGATCACTCTCCTTACAGTGTGTACGATAAACCCATTGTTTCATGTTCTCTGTGTGTGTGTATATAAATCTCTCCTCTGTTTTTTCCACAAATGCATCCGATGAAGTGAGCTGTAGCTCACGAAAGCTTATGCTCTAATAAATTTGTTAGTCTCTAAGGTGCCACAAGTACTCCTTTTCTTTTTGTTTGTTTGTAACTGTTTCTATCGCAATTCCTCTACCTGGTATCACTTAAATATCTTTTCTTTGTTAAGAAACTTAATCTTGTTTTATTACACAACCACCTCAGTGCAGTATTTCAAACTGAGGAGTAAAATCCTCAGCCAAACTAACTGGCTGGTGCTGTGCACTGTCTCTTTCAAGGAGCAGCAAACATGATAAGATTCTGAGTGTGCTACAGTGAGCGGGACCGAGCACCACAGAGGAGACTGTTTTGGGAAGACTCGGGTCTGGAAGGGCTGTTGGTGTCACACTGCAAGAAGTAAGCAAGCTGGTGGAAGCCAGGGTGAGGTCACTGTGATGTAAGCAGGCTGCTGGTGTCAGGACTCTGAGCCAAAGTCACACAGCACAGAACCACCCAAGGTTCCAGGTCAGGTAGTAACAACCACATGTGGTCTGAAAGAAATGTCCAGTGCATCACAACAGCACAGCATCCTCTTGATGTAACTTCATTAATGTACCTGACATAACACAGTAGGATTATTCATATTGGGCCTTATCCAAAACTCATTGAAATAACTGGAAAGACTTCCACTGATTTCAATGAACTTTGGATCAGACCCATTGCTACCAGAGGTGATTGTCTAAATTAAGTAATGTTTCTTTGCTATATATACACTATTAATTATTAATTTGCACTGGAAGTGGATGTTAGTTGTTTGAGGGTGAAAGAGAAGATGCAGAAATGTATTTTGAAGGAAGATTTGTGCACAATATCTAAATAACCATGAGACCTTATTTTTGAAATCCTCACCCTCCTATTTCCCTGACTCGTGTTTTTGCTTTGTTTTACATTATATCTGCCATTAGAACGTAAACTCTTCAGGGCAGGCACTATGTCTACCTCTATTATTCAGAAAGTGCCTACCACATTTTGGGCACTATTACAATAAAAAAAGAATAATGATTCCTTGTCACAATGGATTAAAACATATTTCCCCATGCAATGGTGACCAGCACAGGAACATGGCAGAAATCCATGCTGCTCTCTGCTTTTCAGAATTTTGAAGAAAGCACAGTAATGAACTTTCAAATATTAAAACCACAGAAAAAAATCTGATTTTCTCTTATCCCTGAGGTTAAAACACTGATTTTTGAAGGACTGCTGAGTGTATGTTTAAATGAGACTTTCATGACACTTTTACATTAATAGGGTTCTGCTAAAAATCATAGTAGATGCTGCTAATTATGCTCAAAAGTGTCTTTTCAATCATTTATAACTTTTTTTAATTTTTAGTCCTCCAAACCTAGCAAGAGCACTAATTCCCAGTGAGGGGGTCTGTTCAGAGCAAGTTTCAACTGTTTTGGCTATAATTCCCCCCCACACACACACTTTAGATAAACTTTTATGGTTTCTCTATGGTCATGAAAAATGGTTGAGGGAATTTTGCTCAAACTTTCTAAAATCTGAGACACAGACCAAACACGGAAAATTTCATTTTAGAAAACAATTTTTTTCAGAAATGTGATGAGCATGGGAAATCAGGCACTTATCCTTGGAAACTGGTATTGCAGCCATAAATAATTTGCTTGCCACTGGCCATCTCTGCTTTATGTATTTTCAAAGCACTCTTCTTCATCCTCATCTTCAAAAACAGACTCTCCCATGCGGTAATTCTTGTCTGCAGACCAGTTTCAGTCAACAAAAGATCATTCTTTCCATTCAGAATTATTTAAAACCTCAATGGGCTTATGGGAGCTATTGGATTTTCCATTTACCAGTCCTGTTGTAACTGATATTGATGGAGAAGAAGGTAGAGGGGATTTTTAAAATAATTTATTTTAAATTGTCCCTAAGCCAAAGCAGAGAAATTTACATACTTTTAGGTTTAGAAATAACCAGTTATTGTGTAAATCATATCCTCTCAATCATATTGGCATGGGTTTGCATAACTAACTTATAAATAAGAAATAACCATACAGTTGAGTCAGTAATTATACCACGTCCCTGTATTGAATATGACAATTTCATTTCAATATAAAGTATACTCAAACTGCGGCACATCTCAACATTACCCCTCTAAACCTCAGTTGTGCCTAATACATGTAGGACACGTTACATTTCTGCTTGCAGCCAAACATTTTATTTCCTTTTTTAACAACCTTAACTTTAGATACATGTGTATTTTTATGGGTATACAAAAAATAAAGTAAAATTCCTGAAGGCCTCATTACTGAACATTTGTCTTCTCTCCCCCCCCCTCAGCAATTCTAGATTGAATATTATTTCATCCAGAAGTGACAGATTCTGAGAGTGACTTTCAAATATACATATCTGAAGAAAAAAAACTACTTGGGTAAAAGCCATGTAACTGTACTCTCCTGTATGCTGCCACATTTGCAATGTGTCTTGCTTTGTTATGTACTTGACCTGCTTTTAAAGCAAAAGGCTGTGGCACTGTCAAATACATAAATCTAAATCAATCTTCCCAAGAAAAAACTTAGTACATTTGTGTTAAAGACAACTAGTCACGTTAAACACACACACATACACCTCTCTCTCTCTCTAGGCTGTCATTTATAGACTATTTCTAACTAGAGATTTTAGTAGTTGCCTCTGGAACTTTAAATGTGCCATCAGGCTACAATACATACTTCAAAAAGCAATGTTTTTCAAACCTTATTCAAGGGCAAAGAAGCAGAGTATATGAAACAATATATAGGTCCATATCCTTCTCTTGCTACATAATATCGTGAAGGACAGAAAAAATGGTTATTCATCTTCTAATAACTGTTGTTCTTTATGATGTGTTGTTCATGTCCATTCTAATCAGGTGTGTGCATGCTGCGTGCATGACAACTCGAAGATTTCTTCCCTGGCAGTATCCGTAGGTTGGCCTGGGTGTTTTTTGGAGTTGCGCCTTCATGGCTTCCAATATAGAGCCCAGCTGACCAATGCCCCCTCAGTTCCTTCTTGCCAGCTACTCTGACAGAGGGGTAGAAGAGAGGGTATTGGAATAGATATGAGCAACACATCCCGAAGAACAGTTACGAGAAGATGAGCAACTGTTTTTTCTTTGAGTGCTTATTCATGTCACTTCCAATCAAGTAACCCACAAGTTCAGGATGTAGGGTTGGAGTCGTCTACTGATTGGCGTATTGCTCTACCAAAGGCTGCGTCGTCTCTGGCCTGCTGAGTGATCGCATAGTGCGTGGTGAAAGTGTGTATGGAGGACCACGTCGCTGCTCTGCATATTTCCTGGGTTGAAACCTGAGCCAGGAATAGGGTGACCAGACGTCCCGATAAAATCAGGACTATCACGATTTTTAGTTTTGTCCCGCGTCCCGACCAATGCACGGTCAGGACGCCATTTGTCCCGATATTGCGGCTTTGGCCGCTCTGACAGGTTTTTTTTTTTTTTTGCGCTTCGGCAACTTGGCTCCGGCTGCTTTTTTTTTTGCTTCCCCCATGTGTTCCAATATTTTGTCCGTTTCATCTGGTCACCCTAGCCAGGAACACCATTGAAGAGGCCTGCACCCTATTGGAGTGCGCAGTTAGAGTGGCAGGCACCCCTGCCAGATTGTAACACTCTCGGATTCATGATGTGATCCATGACGAGATCTGTTGAGAAGAGACAGGTAGACCTTTCATTCTGTCTGCCACAGCCACGAATAACTGGGTGGACTTTCCGAACGGCTTCGTTCTCTGAACGTAGAAGACTAGCACTCTGCAGACATCCAAAGAGTGAAGCCTTTGCTCCCTGCCACTTGAGTGCAGCTTCAGATAGAACAGAGGAAGGAAGATGTCCTGGTTGATGTAAAACTGGGAGACAACTTTTGGGAGCAACACTGGATGCGGCCCTGAAGGGGGATGGGAAAGGGGGTTAGAAGGGCAGGAGGGCAGAGCATCGGAGGGAGTATCCCCTTTCTACCATGTGTAGCATCCAACAGTCCGATGTAATACAGGTCCATGCAGGGCAGAAAGGGGAAAGTTGTGATGAGAAGGTAAGGCGGGTGGATCCAGTTCCTGAGCTGGCATGCCATCCTCATGCGCACTTTCAAAAGGCCTATTTCTGGCCTGAGGAAGGCTAGGTCTGGCCAGAGCTTCTCTTCCTGCTGCTCCTATTCCTTCTCCGGAAACTGTCCTGTTAGTTTTGCTGGTAAAACCGTGGAGGAGGTTACGGCCTGTGTGGCGGGGGTATGTATGCCCAGGGACTTGAGCATGGCCCTTGAGTCTTCTAAATTGTGCAGTCTTCTGTCCGTCTTTTCAGAGAACAGGGCTGGACCTTCGAAGGGTAGGTCTTGAATGGTCTGTTGGACTTTGTGAGGTAGTCCAGAGACCTGGAGCCAAGAGCTCCTTCTCATGCCCACCCCTAAAGCCATGGTTCAGGCATCCACGTCATAAAGTGCTGCTTGCAAGGAGGCCATAGCAATGAGTTTGCCTTCCTCCACCAAGGCAGGACATTCAGCGCAGAAGTCTGATGTAGCAGCTTGGCAAACTTGGCCATCGCTCTGTAGGTGTTAAAGGAGATCTACTAATGATGACCCGTTGGTTTGCAATGTGGAACTGCAGACCACTGATGGAGTAAACTTTCCTGCTGAACAAGTCTACCTTTCTTGCCTCCCCATTTTTAGGGGAGGGTCCCTGAAACCCCTGGCACTCCTTTTGGTTTGCCGCATCCACCACCAAGGAGTTGGGTGAAGAACGAGTGAAGAGATGCTCATACTCCTTTGAGGGGACAAAATAGCATGTCTCATACCCCTTCGCTGTAGGGGAAAAAGAGGCTGGAGTCTGCCACAAAGTTTTATGGTTTTAATGAGTGGCAGCACAATACACGAGGGCCCAAAGGGGGTAAGGATGTCCATGGGATTGGCATCCTCTACCTCTTTCTCTGCCTGGATCCCCAGGTTCTGGGCCACCCTGTGCAGCAACTGTTGCAGGACCCTACTATCCTCCAAGGCCGAGATCAGAGCAGCAGACAGAGGCACAGGTGGCGTTGCTGGAGATAGTCCCAGTGCCAGCTGTTGCAGGGTGGCGAAGGATGCTGACATGACCTACATCAACCTGGATCTCGATGTCTGGTTCTAACCCTGGGCCTGATGGTAAACCCAGGGAGTCCAAAAGCTTCCATTGAGGTGGCCATGGCACCAGAGGAGGCTGGTGGTGTCACCTGGATCTAGACCTCCTGCTGCTGGACCTATCTGAACGATAGGACTCCACCTCAGACTCAGAAGTCTTCGAAAAAAGACCACGGAGGAAGGGTACTAGGTGGTGCCGATGAGCGGTGCCAAGCCTCTGGGGACTGGTGCAGTTCCCCCATGTGGGCAGATGGTGCCGGGGAGTGGCACACCGGAGATGGGGAGCAGCATGAATAAGTGGCCGGGTTATCACCAGTGCCTTGTCCCTCCAAAGGTTTCCAGAGTGGAGGGGAGTTGAATGTCCTGGCCATGACAGACAGTAGTGGGCTGGGCAGGAGTTGATGAACCCCAGGGAGCCACCAAGCCCGAAGTAGGCTGGGTGGGCTGAGGTCTCCCTGCCGCTGGCTCCTTAGTCTTAGGAAGGGGAAAGCGCCCTCTCGCCTGCCTCTTTCTTCTGGGGCACTGGGGATAAAGATGGGTGCCTGCCAGAAGTCTTATGTTCAGCACCGTGTTGGTGCCAGGAGTCCTTGGCCTCCTTTCTTGGTGCTGGCTCACGTGCCGTTGGCGCTGGTGTGCTGCACACCAAGGAGGAGGCACTTGGCACAGGCTCCGCTGACCCAGGGGTCAGACTGCAGGTGGAGGGCTGCCTCCATGATAATTCCGAATCTGTGCTCACAATCCTTAAGGGTCCTTGGCCGAAATCCTTTACAAATGTGGCACTTGTCCATCTCACCAAGGCACTTCAAGCAAGAAGTGTGCGGATCACTCTTTGGCATAAGTTTGCCGCAGTCTTCACAAGATTTGAACCCTGGAGACCAAGGCATGCCCCGGTGTCAGGAGAGAAATGAGGTCGGGGGGAACACCCCCATAACAAAAACTTAGAGAAATGACTACTAACACTACTACTAACTAAGAAAAACGAAACTATAAACAAATCACGATGAGACACTGCTAAAGGCGCTTGCAGAAGCAAGAGTGAGGGAAGTTCCAGCTAACCGTCACTGGTGGAAGAAGGAATTGAGGGGGGGGTCAGGTTGGCTGGGCCCTATATTGGATGCCATGAAGGTGTGACCCCAGGCCAACCCTACAGAAGCTGCTAGAGGAAGAATCTTCCAGCTGTCGTGAATGCGATGTGCACACACCTGATTGGAATGGACATGAACAAGCACTTGAAGTTACCATAATATAGGATGGCTCTGTCATCCCTGAATATCTGATGCAATCTCCCCTCCATCAAGTGATGCTAATGGAGTATATCAAGTGTAAAAAACTAATAACCTGGGTTATTATTATATAAACCATTCATGAGGAGGGCCAAGGATTTGTGCAGGGAAATTGTTTCCAGACTGGCAGTGGATACTAGAATATATCAACACAACACCTGTGCTTGCATGCTCTTCCTCCAGGACAGTACCTGGCTGGCTCTTCTACCACTGTCTCTGCCCTGTGTGATTTCCAAGTCTATTTAAGCAATTGGCAATGCAGCTTTGCTATTGGAACATACCACTCTTTCCTCTTTCTCCTTTGATGTTTTCCACTGAATGCATCCGATGAAGTGAGCTGTAGCTCACAAAAGCTTATGCTCAAATAAATTTGTTAGTCTCTAAGGTGCCACAAGTACTCCTTTTCTTTTTGCGAATACAGACTAACATGGCTGCTACTCTGATAAACTGGGCTGGTAAATTAAGGAGCTTCATCTGTTCCTTTTCAACCTGTAGTTCTGAAAGGAAAAATGGAGTTCCACATAGTTGCTCAGAGTCTAACTGCCCCCGCTCCCCGGGGCCTCCTGCGACTCACACAAGTAATATACCCTATCACAGTTATTTAGTGTGCAGATATATTAGGTCAGATTCTGATCCCATGTACACTGGCATAAAACCATTCAGAGTAACTCAAGTAAATTCATAGCAAATCCACTGACATCAACAACTCTTTCATCCCCTTTCTTAAAGAAAAGTTTATTTCTTATCTGCTAATTCTTTCTAGAGTACCAGTTCCACTGACACAGACTGGTCCATAGAAAAATAATTATTTCTTTCCCCCCAAATTATTTAAAAGCCAAATGGAGATGTGGGAGTTACTGAAAGTTCATGTTAGTGAAACACAGAAAAGAAGGAGGGAGAACTTTTTAAATTAACAATTTAATTTTAAAAATGTGCTACTTACTACATTCTTTAATTGTGGCACAATGTAACTTTTTACTACATACAATGGGCCAGATTCTGATCTCATTCCACCAGTGTAAACCTATAGTAAGGCCACTTAATGTCAAGAGGATTTCTACATTTTAACACAGATGTAACAGAGATCAGAATTGGACCCTTTACAAAGTACATATTAAAGATTGAAAATTAAAGTTGCCACAATCCAACTGTAAGTCACCATCTTTGACACGTTATCTTCTTGGCTCGCTGCAATTGCTTCCTTTTGATGAATTTTGCAAACATTGGAGGAAGTAGATGCAGCTTAGCTAGTAATTAGATTTTTCTTTACTTCAAACTGAATTTGTGCACTGCTGGATGTAAATTATTCACTTTCTCCTTGTTCTTTTCTTGGCTGTTTTCATGATCATTCTGTTATTGCTGATTTCATTTAACAATGTATATGTGAACCAAGAACTCTTTCCAACAGAATAACTTTCAGCTGAAACAAACACACAGACACATGCACACACTTAATTAGAACTCTATACAACAGTTCAGAAGACATTTTAATGCTTCACACTTTTTCATTATCAGGATCTAATTCTCTGTTACACTAAAGTCCTTTACACTGTTCTGACAGTGTAGTGTAAAGAGGATATAATGTAAACAGGAAATGTAGGAAAATTCAATCTAAAGTGAGAATTATATCACAGAGACCCAATCTGTAAAGAGTTATTCCACAAATCATATGTCCAATTCTTACCCCGCCTTCTTTCAGACAAAAAAAATGACATTTTTAAGAACACGTGGCATCTCACATTACTGAAGCATTATAATCCTCCATCTTTATACAGGTATAACTCCATTGACTGCATTGGAATTACACTAATGGAAAACTGGCATAAAGCAGTGAATACCAGAAACTATTTTTCTGTATCTTTCAAACTCACAGCCATTAAAAATAATAACTCCTTTCCCAAGATATAAACCAGTTTAAGGTCATAAATCCACTACTCAAGTTTAAGATCTCTGAATCCACTGGAATTTCACTCTGGACAGAATATGATTGGTAGTTCAATCTGTTCACATTGGCTATTGTAAGCTATTAGACAGAAATTTTTGATCTTTAAAGAAGCCTTTTCACTGTAAAAAATGAAATAATTGTTCAGTGATGTATACTACTTTTGATTAAGTACTCTGCATTAAACTGTTTGCATGGCTTGAAAGTGCAAGTACCCACACCAAATTCCCTTGTTTAACAGGGACAATTTCTGGTCTAGTTACAATTGAATCAAAAGGATGTTCCTGCTTGTCTCCCCAAATGTCTCTATTTATAAAATTTTCACATGTTGACAGGTACGAGAATGTATGATTGCATCTTCCCTCAGAGATTCACTAAAATAAGAGGCATTTCTCATAAGACTTAGAGTAACCTCAGTACTACTTATCTGTCGATCAATCATACTTATGTGGCACCCATGCTGTGGTATTTGAGCGATTCACAATCTTAAATGCATTTCTCCTCACAGCAGCACTGTGAGGAAGGACAGTAGTATTTATTCCTATTTTAGAAATGGGGAACTGAGGCAGAGAGTGACAGATTTTTAAAGGTATTGAGGCACCTAAAGTTGCGGATGGACACCCCATGTTATATTCATAAGTGCCTGGGCACCTAACTCCCATTCATGACTTGCCCAATAACACACCAGAAGTCTGTGGTGGAGCAGGGAATTGAGTCCCGGTCTTCTGAGTGTCCTAACCACTGGATCTAGGACAGTACCATCTCATCTTAGCACAATGAGCAAAATCTTTAACCACAGAGAATCCCCTCTGCTTCCCTCTCAATGGAGGAATTGCTGGGTCCCATTGCTGAAGAAAGCTACCACCTTTGCCAGCCTCCTGGACAGGAACCTTAGGTCTCGTTTATGTGAGGAAGTTGCACTGGGTTAACTTAAGGTGTGATGTTAAACTGGCATAAAAGGCTGTGTGGACACTCTTGTTTGACTTTAAACCAGGCTTATACCAGTTGAGTTTAAGTTGATTAGAAACAGGTTTAAGCTAAACCAAAATAATCCGCTTTTAAACTGAAGTAAGCCCCACTCAGGGCTTAATTAAACCAGTGCAAGTCTGTATATAGACAGGGCCTTAGTCAGAGATGGACTAAAACCCTTTGGTCATTAAAAGAGTTGTATCAGCAAGACCCATTAGAGTGAATTTCTGGGTTCCTCTGAACAAGAATGGAAATGCAATCATCTCCTAACAATAATACCAAGCTCTTGTATGGCACTTTTCATCAATAGATCTCACAGCATTTTACAAAAGGAGGTTAACTTCATTTCCCCCATTTTACATATGGGGAAACTGAGGCACACAGCAGCAACAAGATTTGGCTCTTCAAGTGGCCTGCTGGGGACATTGGTCAAGAATAGAACAGTCCTGTGTTCTATCCCCTAGGCCACACTGATATTGTTAATACATCCACACTACCATATAAGGGTTTTATAAATAGCTCAACATCTATATATAGCACTCATAAAATGCCCACTGCATTATTTTAGTGAGTACCCTACCTATGTTGGGTCACCTTAAAGCTCTACGTTAACATTTCCTCTTTCAGGGTCTTTCAAGTTCATGCATTACACTCTCTCAAAAGCTACTTGTAAATATAAATACCAATTATAAAATATTTAACAGATGCACAAGTGCACCTTAAGTTGATGACTATGGTCTGGAATGACCTGCTTATGGCACATGTGCTTAGATTGCTGCTGAGCAATGCACTTAGTTGCAGTTTTGGGTATTCCAGAGAACAAAGCAAATTTGCATCTTTTGTCATTTAAGATTTTTTAAATACAATTTTTTAAAAATCCCCTACCTGGTCACCCCCTCCTTGCTGATACACAACACAGCATTAGAAGGGTCCTCAGAGGAGGTTGCCCGCATGCCTTAGCTGTGAAAGATTAGGAGGACACCAGATTTTGTATCAGGCCTGTGTCTATAGTAGCCTTTGGTTGCTGGCAGCAAAGAAAAGTGTGTGAAGTTCAGTGCATTATCACAAAAGAGAACTTAATATTTCTGTAGATGTGTGATTTTACTGAGCATGTTTTACTGGATCTAAGTCATGAAACTGAAAAGTGCTTCACAATATGCAAAATCTGAAAAACATGCACCTAAAGCATACCTCTTAAGCATATTAAAATTCAGAGAACATCTATGCTGCATAATACCCAGTTAACAGAGAAGAGGATTGTAATAGCAAAATGGTTCTATTACTTCCAGCATTATGAAATAATAGCTCAGCTATTATCATTTTTGGGTAAATGCTAATAAAAAGTAAAAGCCAATTTAAATTTTATCACTTGTTCGCAATATGCATAGTCTCCAATGATGAATTCTCCGGGTTCAAATTCGATTCTAGTTATTTCTGATTTCTGATAATGGAAAGCAGACTGAAGTGTACATTTCAAAACCTCCTTAACCGACACAGATTCACTAAAATATTTCTGTTTTCACTTATTTATAGATAAGTTGCAAAATAGTAGCCAGATTTCTGGACAGTCCAATTATATACTTCAATTACATCTTTCTGAAGCTTGCAAGCATTTATGATTGCTATGTTGAAAGCCCCTGTATAATTAGAGCTGGTCAGGAGATTTTTGACAAAACTTTTCCTTGTCAGAAAAATGCTGATTAATTGAAACCGAAAACTGTTTGCAGGAACACTCTGGATTCAGTGAAAGTTTTATTGAGAAAGGTCTCTCAGATACAGAATGGAAATTCAAAAGAGAATGAGAACATCTCAGAATAGCTACTATATTGGTGATTAGAGTGTTTGCCTAACAGAAGGAGGACCTGTGTTTAAGTTCCTGCTCTGTCTGATAGGGAATAGGGACTTGAACCCAGGTCTCCCACATTGCAGCTAATTGGCCTAACCACTGTGTTAATGGCTATTCTGGAGTGTTGTTGCTCTCATTTTTATTGAAAAATTTACAAAGGTATCAGTTTCATCCCAATGTGGAATGGGAAAACATTCAGAACTCTCAAAAATATTTGCAATAGGAAAACCAGCTGTACATGTAATATCCAGATTATAGGTTTCAGAGTAGCAGCCGTGTTAGTCTGTATTCGCAAAAAGAAAAGGAGTACTTGTGGCACCTTAGAGACTAACAAATTTAAAGCTTATGCTCAAATAAATTTGTTAGTCTCTAAGGTGCCACAAGTACTCCTTTTCTTTATCCAGATTATAGTCTATTAGAAATGGATCAAGGAGGTAGCTGTAAGATTCAAATTTGGATCATGCTCAATACTGGGTTCAGGTTGAAGACTTAATCTGAGCTAAGGTTCAGGTTCTGATTCATTAGCATCTAAATCATTCTTGTGAGATTTTGGGGCCAAAAAACCCCAAACAAACAAACAAACAAACAAACCACACCCTCACAAAATGAGTGAAATTTCATCTGTAACCTAATCTGAGAAAGGTTTCAGAGTAGCAGCCGTGTTAGTCTGTATTCGCAAAAAGAAAAGGAGTACTTGTGGCACCTTAGAGACTAACAAATTTATTTGAGCATAAGCTTTCTTAAACTACAGCTCACTTCATTTGTATTTGTTTGTATTGATAAAACCAATTGTTTCATGTTCTCTGTGTGTGTATATAAATCTCCCCACTGTATTTTCCACCGAATGCATCCGATGAAGTGAGCTGTAGCTCACAAAAGCTTATGCTCAAATAAATTTGTTAGTCTCTAAGGTGCCACAAGTACTCCTTTTCTTTTTGCTAATCTGAGAAAGAGAATAGACCCAACCAGTGTTGGGTTGACTAGGATCAAAACCAAACAGCCAACAAATTTATAAATGAAAAAGTTAAGAGTGAAAATTGAACAGTGGGATATACAAGAATAAATATTGTCTGATTCTATTTTCTCCTACTCTGTCATTTTACTATATTTATTTAGGACAAAATAATTCAAATTCTGACTACAGACGCAACTAGTTTCATTGGGCGATGAGCTCCATCCTGTCATGTACAAAAATCAAGCTTCTGTGTGCAGAACCATTTAGTTCTTTGACACCACTGATAACAAGGCTTTGGTGATACGAGTATGCTACATCCTCACTGGATCTTGACTCTTGGCTCTATGCCATGTTCGCCCAATGGTCCCCTGCAAAACTATGTCAGAGTTATGATGAACATGTGAATGGGTGCAATTGGAATACTCAGCACTCTGGTGATGCCCATCAGTGTAACTGTTCCTAGGAAGCTTTAATGAGCCCAAGTAAATTAGAGCAGCCTTAACATTACTCTTAATTATGCTGGGGGCTGGCCTCTAGCTGCACCCATGATCAGAGAGGCATGTGTGTATTTGCCCTTCCTCTCCTAGTTCTCCTTAAAAATATTGAAAGATGTTATATCTAGCATAGCCCATTTAAATCAATAAGATTTAAGACCTTATTAAGTTCCAAATTCTATTGTAGCTCACAGGATTACACAAATGTAAGTGATCTTAGAATCTGTCAATAGTAAGCATATGACAACTGTAGGACAAGTTAAGCTGGGGATCTAGAAAAAGTGCACTCTGTAATGGCTACCTTGCAATAAATATGTTTAAGTTATTCCATTGCTATTTGTCTTTATTGTGTTCACCCACTTTTATAAATCATGCTATGATCAAAACGAATAGATGCTGGAATACAATTTACAGAAGGCATAAAAGTATAATCTGCCAAGAGATCTGGGTTCCAGAACCACAAGATAAACACAGTCAAACCATAAAGGCACTCTCAACTGCATGTATTTATTTAAAAAGCTTGCTGAAAGCTACCTTATCATTAGTGTCTCCATTATACATGGGCTGTCAGCTGCAATGCTACAACCTCTTTCAAAACCTTTTAAGGGGAAGACAAGTTTCAGTCATGTC
This sequence comes from Dermochelys coriacea, assembly GCF_009764565.3. NCBI lineage: Eukaryota > Metazoa > Chordata > Testudines > Dermochelyidae > Dermochelys > Dermochelys coriacea. Next base: position 95,439,261 of record NC_050068.2, on the reverse strand, counting down.
AAAACCACAAAGGTATATTACAAGTAGGAGAAGCTTCTTCACCAGTGAAGTAATAACATCACTTTCAATGAAGATGTCATCATGCATATCAATATAGTAATACGTAAACTCCTTGGCACAGGTAATGTGTCTTCTGTGTCCTGTACAGCACCACGCAAGTGACGACTGACAAACAGAAGAAGCAAACACAGAGTTACGATTGCCAGGTATCAGTTTTTCAATTGGAACGCCCGGTCGAAAAGGGACCCTGGTGGCTCTGGTCAGAACTGCTGACTGGGCTATTAGAAGTCCAGTTGGCAGTGCAGCAGAGGTAAAGTAGGCTCCCTGTCTGCCCTGGCTCCGTGTAGCTCCCAGAAGCGACTGGCAGGTCCCTGCGGCCCCTAGGCACAAGGGCAGCTGGGAGGCTCTGCGTGTTGACCACATGCTGAGCACCGGCTCTGCAGCTCCCATTGCCTGGGAACCACAGCCAATGGGAGCTGCGGGGTTGGCACTGGCAGGCAGGTGTGGCAAATATAGCCACCTTGCTGTGCCTCAACCTAGGAGCTGGAGGAAGATGCTGGCTGCTTCTGGGAGCCACCTGAGGTGAGTGCCACCCAGAGCCCACATCCCCTCCTGCACCTCAACCCCCTGCCCCAGCCCTGAGCCCCCTTCCACAATCTAAATCCCTCCCGGAGCCCTCACCCACCCCCCAACCTCTTGCTCCAGGCCTGATCCCCCTCCTGCACCCTAAATCCCTCCTGCCCTGAACCCCTCATCCCTGACCCCACCCCAGAGCCTGCACCCCAACCTCTGCTCCAGCCCAGTGAAAATGAGTGAATGAGCGAGCGAGCGAGCTAGGGTGGAGGAGAGCGAGTGATGGAAGGAGGCGGGGGAGAGAGTTACCGGGGGACGGCTCAGAGAAAGGGCAGGGCAACGGTGTTCAGTTTTCTGCAATCAGAAAGTAAGCAACACTACATGGAGCTGTTCACTTTTTAGTGTGCTATTCATTGTGGAACTTATTCTATCACCACAACAGGCTGAGTTGTCTCCTTATTCCCACTGCACAGTTCCACAGAGCAAACAAATATACACGCATATATCAGGAGTGGCTCACTATTGACTTGCAAATCAAATTAGGCCTACTTTAATCAGATGTGCAGTTTGACGGATACCTGTTCCAATGCCTCTATGAACCCTGAGTAAATGAAATTAAAAAAGGAGTCGGCAACAGCTAAAGCAAAAAGAAGCTGAACTTGATATTTCATAGAACTTACACACAACAGAATTTAAAAAGCAAATGTTTCCATGCTAGAAAAGCTCACAGAATAAAGAGCATAGCTAAGGACCAGCTAACTACTTCCTCTCTCCACAAAGTCCAAATAAGATGGACTTAGGACCAGTGATCCCCTTAGGAATTGGGTGGATACGATAGAGCTCTCTCCACAGACCACAAAGCAGAAGTGAAATTGCTCAACATGGGGGCAGTTTGACTGGTGGCTCAGTTCACTCATGGATCCATTGGCCATATGCTGCTCCCTCCCAGGCCATTCCATTACTATGGAGGAAGCGCTAATGAGTTTAATTCCACAGTGCACAGGATGGATAGGCAGTCCCCTACCACCAGTTCCAGTACGATCAGGGCTCTAGTTGACTACTGGTGAGCTGTGGGAGAAGGGGCAGGTCACAGATCTTCATGTTGAAAAGAGAAAGCAGCAGTAAAAAAAAAAAGTAAGAGTCAATCAACAAAATATTTCCCTAAAAATAGACATGATGATAAGCAGCTTGGAGCTGTATTAACTTTTAGGGTAAAGTCTTTGGGGGCAGAATGGGAAGAGCGTGTTCTGTGTACTCCTCACTCTCCAACCCCACACTACTCTCCTATCCAATGCAAGACCTCTCTCACCCCCAACACACCCAGGCCTCACCCCCTTTCCTAATGTGGGCTTGGAGAGCCGCAGTGGAGCTTAAAGAAGTGGAGAGAATGCAGTCGTGAAAGTGACTGACCCCCTTCTGCACAGGAAGGATGGGTTCTGCTCACAGGTGGTCCTGCTGCATGTGTCTCCCAGGTGAATATGGTCCAGAGTTCCATATTGTTACTTGTCAGAATCTGCAATGGGCCTGATCCTGAAGTCCTTGCACATCCCAAACTGTCATTGATTCCAGTCAGAGATCTGGGTGTGCAAAGATTGAAGAAAGGATTGACCTCCTCCACATTAATTTAAATTAACAGGAAAAAAAAAACAGACGCTTCACTCTGCCATGTGACTGCAGGAGATGGCTTCCATTATAATCTGCCTTCCTGAACCAATCTGCCCGGTTTCTGTTGCGACCACACCCACGTTGTAATGGATACTTTTACACAGCTTACAAAGCTGTGAAATCAATGACTTTGTTCCTCCTTGAGATATGGAAACAAACAAAATTTTTCCTGATTTTGAGAACTGAAGCCCTATCATATATATATATATATACACATATATATACACATATATACACACACACACACACACACACACACACACACACAAGGCAGAAGAAAAGCAGGCTGAGGAGAGACTGACATCAAGGCACAGCAGGCAGCTCCAAAGAAACAAACAATGCAACCCATGAAATGATCAAGAGTTCTGAAGGATAAACTCGAAACTCTTCCTTTAAATTTGGACTTCTATGGCCAGTGAAAGACAGTTACAATAATTGTTTACATATTATTTATGCAATTTTACTGCACAAGTTCCATCTTTGACACTGTAATTGAAAATACATGCTTAAATATACAGTCATATATAAAATATACACCCAATAGTAAGAAAGAGGAGTAGGGACACTGTCTTTCATTTTACTACTAAAAAAATACTATTAATAACGACTCAATGATACTAACCTACCAATGAAAATGGTGTGAACTGGGTTTTCACTCCATATTTTTCAAAGTCTGACTAGCAAATACTCAGAGTTAGAAAGCCATTTTCAGAATTACAGAAGCCTATTTAAGAAGTCTTCTACCATTTTGATTTTTCATATAGAAATTATAGCTAAACATGAGAAAAACAGAAGGGCAATGGATGTAATGGATTAAACACTGGATTCTCTGTTTGGATTATGCATTAGTCTGCATAATGTAAATGTCTATTTCAAATAATACATTTACTGAACTTTGACATTGTGTAATCTGATGCTTTTGTTTAGCCTCTGTTTTGGACACAAACACTATAAAAGAAACAGAAAGTAGCCAAAATGGAAATTGCAACTGTAAACCTTGCTGAAATAGGGTGGGATGAATTGGGGTAACATTCAGATTGAAATATATGGAATCACATGTGCTGCTAGGATTCTGGTTATGGATCTGATCCGAAACAAAAAATGGCTTTTCCTTGTTTTGGTTTAGATGTGACCAATTCTCTCGAGAACACTTCATGAGATTTAGTGCCATTGACCCTACTCCTGATTTGCCCTTGAACACAATTAAGATTTAATATTTATATTGGGGTAGCACCCAGAGGACCTGACCAGAACTGGGGTCCCATTGTACTCAGTAACCAAACAAACGGGATGTGGAGTTTGTCTACCTCTGAAAAGCCAAACCCTAATCCAGATGTAAAAAGTTCTGCTTCTGCCCATTTCTACATGTTACATACCAGACAATAAAATGAAAAATATCAAAGGTCTGGGTTCTCCTTAACTCTGAAACGCATAGGGGAATTAACTTTAAAATCTATGCCTATCTGAATTTCAGTGTTCTTGACAGTGCTCTGATCCACCACGCAATGCTGACTTCATATTTTTACAAACTGATAACTTGAATGATTATGTAATATATTCTCACTCATCTTTGTGCAATAAAACTTTGAGTTAGAATAAGGTGAAATAAAGATGTACAAGACCACCACAATGATCTTAAATATTCTGTGGATGAAGGTCTTTAATTCCATCATTTGAATATCTGTGAGTAATCAAGCACGCTTGGATACTCCTGTTGACTTTTCAATAGCAGGCTTGCTAAGGTTCCAGTTATTAATTGTCTTTATATATGTTAGCCATAGGAGACTGAGACCCCACAATGAAGACAATGTTTTAAGCAGCAATATTTTAACCTAAACAGAACAGGAAAATTGTGTGTTGACTTGTTTCAGTCAAAAAACCCCAAAATCTGGTCTGAAAAAAATCTTTAAAATATTTCAAGCCATGTTTTATAAAATACAGAAGGAGATCATAAAGACCATGGGGTCTTTAGAATGGAAGGGAGAAAAATATCTATTTGCCTGTGTTAACTAGGGAAATGACAGCATGTCAAGTTTAACAAATGATATTTTTCTTACCTGCCTGTATCATTTTTCAACTTTTTCCCCACAGTCTTTCTACTCAATTATGAACGCAAAAGAAAAGTGAAAATGGAACTGCAAACATCCAAGATGAGAGCAGTCTATTCTAGGAACGATTTATAGTGTAAGAAAGTCTAATTAAATAATTTCATTTCAGTAGGATCCCATGATAAGGATCTATGGTCTTGCCACTGATCTTGCATTAATTTGTACTTACGTCATCACTAAATCTTGTCACAGTCACATTTTCTTGACATTCTGAATTAACCTTGACAATAACCTTAGCATTAAAATAGAAGCCAGGAAAGTCTTTCCAGTTCACTAAAACTTTCTCTCTCTCCAAACACTTCCAGGACTGCTCTATGAAATAAATTTTATTCAGCAGAATTCATGTATACAACACATCATCATTTTTAAAAGATGTAATGATTCTTGTCCAAAAAAGAATGATACAACAGGGGGTGGGAGGGGAAGACATTCTTAGCTTATTTGAGACTTTGCTGAGAAAGCAATTTCCTTTCACCTTAAATCCTGCATGTATAAATAATTATATTTTTATTTCAGTCATAAATCAACATACTTGTAAAAATTACACAAGGCAGAACATAACATCCAAATATCAAAGTTAAATACATGTTTATAAGCCTGAGCCTGCTGTTCATGTGCATCTTTTGTGGGTCTTATACAAGGGATCATAGACTCATAGAAGATTAGGGTTGGAAGAGGCCTCAGGAGGTCATCTAGTCCAACCCTTTGCTCAAAGCAGGACCAACACCCACTAAATCATCCCAGCCAGGGCTTTGTCAAGCCGGGACCTAAAAACCTCCCAGGATGAAGATTCCACCACCTCCCTAGGTAACCCATTCCAGTGCTTCACCACCCGCCTAGTGAAATAGCGTTTCCTAATATCCAACCTAGACCTCCTCCACTGCAACTTGAGACCTGCTACATTGCATCTTGTTCTGTCATCTGCCACCACTGAGAACAGCCGAGCTCCATCCTCTTTGGAACCCCCTCTTCAGGTAGTTGAAGGCAGCTATCAAATCCCCTCTCACTCTTCTCTTCTGCAGACTAAACAAGCCCAATTCCCTCTCCTTGTAATTCATGTGCCTGATCATTTTCATTGCCCTCCACTAGACTCTCTCCAATTTGTCTACATCCTTTCTGTAGTGTGGGACCCAAAACTGGACACAATACTCCAGATGTGGCCTCACCAGTGCCGAATAGAGGGGAATAATCACTTCCCTCGATCTGCTGGCAATGCTCCTACTAATGCAGCCCAATATGCTGTTAGCTTTCTTGACAAGGATACGCTGCTTCTTATTCACTGTAATCCCCAGGTCATTTTCTGCAGAACTGCTACTTAGCCAGTCGGTCCCCAGCCTGTATCAGTGCATGGGATTATTCTGTCCTAAATTCAGGATTCTGCATTTGTCCTTGTTGAACCTCATCAGATTTCTTTTGGCCCAATCCTCTAATTTGTCTAGGTTCCTCTGTATCTTATCCCTACCTTCCAGCGTACCTGCCCCCCAGCTTAGTGTCATCTGCGAACTTGCTGAGTGTGCAATCCATCCCATCATCCAGATCATTGATAAAGATGTTGAACAAAACCAGCCCCAGGACCAAGCTCTGGTGCACTCCGCTTGGTACTGGCTGCCACCTAGACATCGAGCCGTTGAACACTACCCGTTGAGCCTGACAATCTAGACAGCTTTCTATCCACCTTATAGTCCATTCATCCAATCCATATTTTTTTAATTTGCTGGCAAGAATGCTTAGAGAGGTGATAAATTTTCTCCTTTGTCTTGGTTCTTGTTTCCTAAGTGAGACCTTGTGGTCCTATACAGAGAAGGTTTTTCTGCTCCTCATCTCTCACTATAGTTTTGATTAAGAAAATCCTTTTAGAGCCATTTTTACAGTTTTAAAGTAATTTGAATCTGTAACCAGACTGGTAGATGGTACTTGTGGATTGACTACACTCTGGATAAAGAGACCTATGAAGGAATGATAATCCACACGAAGGGAGCCTTTATCATTTCTATAATGTTAAACAAGTTCTTCCAAACCATTCCAAGTACTCAACATATGTAATTTAGCACAGAAGATTGATAATCCTTCCCCTTGAAGAAAATCAATACAATAAGTAGGATCTTTTGACTGAAAAACAAACAAAATAAAATAAAAACAGTTACAGCTGCTTCTTGTATTGCACAAAAGACCAGAATAAACTGGTCTATGGAGTTATACGACTTAGAACATGCTTATCCTCATCTTTAACTCAGTTTTGATAAAAGTGTGGGCCAAGGAGATTACAGGTCCCACTATCCATCTTGATCCCAGTGCCTGTCTAGGCTTAGTAGCTTGGATCTAGATAGTGTTTAGCCAGGTATGTATGGGGACAGTGGGCAACCAGATGTTTGTCATTTGGGTTTGTCTCTGGACTATTCTACATAGAATGTCCCATGAGAACACTGCAGGCTTCCAAATGTTTGGATCAAACTCCAAGAGAACAAAGAAAAGGGAAAATTTTACTTTCTTCCTGTTCCTTACATGTTATTGGTATTGTTCTGTTTATAGGTATATGCCATGAGACGTATGCAGGATAATCATTACACATAACATCCGTGAATGAATGAGTGAATTCAATGAAACATCTAATAGGAAGATTTATACCCACCTCAGCTTGGCTTCTAATGAACTTTTTGTTTACTTTTCCTTCTTATATTAATGCTCTTATTTTAGCTACATCAGTAACAACTATATTTAAAAAAAATTCACCATGCTAAAATATTTATTTATTGAGAAGATTCAAGAGGACAGCATCAGAGGCATTTCAAGGCCAAAACCTATTCCAATTAGCTTAAATAGTGTAACGATAATATCTAAGTATCTAATTTCACACCAGCTGAAGTCATATTAATGGCAAAATTCCTAAATCTGTCTCCTTTTGTGGAATTGTCTAGGGGAATATTTATCAGCTATTACATTTGCTACATCTAAATGAGAAGCAAAACTAAAGAAATAGAACCTTAGCAATCCTGTGAGGCATTAAACACTCTGAACTGACCTGCAGTCAGTGAGAGTTGAGGGAGATGCTCAGTTCCTCACAGGACTGAGTCCTAAGAGTATAAGTAATGCGCTATGAAAGTTGTTGAATGTTGTAATGTCTCAGTCAACATAATTTACATTTTTAAATAGCTTTTTTTGGTTTCATTAGTAGCAGTTGTTCCTTTGTTAACCATCTGTTTTCTTTTCCTTTGCCATCCTGGATGGCAGTAGGAGAAGTCACACAACAGAAGTTTCATAAGCTACTCCAAGCAGATGTCAAAGCAAAATATACAGCATTCTTAATGTTCAGTGTCCATGTACTGTCCTGTAGAGAAGTTACCATCACAAAACTGTTGCATACTGAAGTCTTAGCCTATGTGTTTATAGGTTAATGCCTGGCTAGCATGGCCAAGAAAATAGTGTTAGAATCATAGAACCGTAGGACTGGAAGGGACCTTGAGAGTTCTTCTAGTCCTGTCTTCTGCACTCATGGCAGAACTAAGTATTATCTAGACCGGCGATGGCCAACCTGTGGCCCGCACATGGCCCATCAGGGTAATCCACTGGTGGGCCACGAGACAATGTGTTTACATTGACCGGCCACAGGAACGGCCACCCGCAGCTCCCAGTGGCCGCGGTTTGCCATTCCCGGCCAATGGGAGCTGTGGGAAGTGGTGGCCAGCCTGTGCCTCTTCCCGCAGCTTCCAGTGGCTGATAACTGGACACAATACACCAGTTGAGGCGAATCAGCTCAGAGTAGAGTGGAAGAATTACTTCTCATGCCTTGCTTATAACTCTCCTGCTAATAAACTCCAGAATGATGTTCGCTTTTTATGCAACAGTGTTACACTGTTGACTCCTATTTAGCTTGTGATCCACTATGACTCCCAGAACCCTTTCCGCAGTACTCCTTCCTAGGCAGTCATTTCCCATTCTGATAAATCATCCAGTAACCAGGATAACTTATTACCTATAAGTAAAGCTCTGCGTGTTCCAGAGGTCACAGGTTTCAGAGTAGCAGCCGTGTTAGTCTGTATTCGCAAAAAGAAAAGGAGTACTTGTGCCACCTTAGAGACAATGACTTTTCATGACCTCTGTGACTTCTGCAACAGCTGGTGTGACTGGCTCTGGGGCTGCCCGAGCAGATCAGGTAGTCCCTGGGCCAGCCGCACTGGCCTCTGCTGGGGCAGTTTGGGTGTGGGAGGGGGTTCAGGGCTGAGACAGGGATGCTGGGTGGTGCTTACCTCAGGAGCACTCCCCAGAACCAGCCAGGGTGTCCCTGCAGTTCCTAGGTGGAGGGGACATGGGCTCCCTGCTGAGCACTGCTGCTGCCCCCGCAGCTCCAATTGGCTGCGGTTCCCAGCCAAGAAAAGCTGCAAAGCTGGAGCTCATGGCAGGGGCAGCGCACAGAGCCCCCTGGCCTTCCCTCCCCCTAGAAGCTGCAGGGACATGCGGAGCCAGGTAGGGCACCTGCTAGCCCTGCCAACACTCTCCCACAGCACCAACGGGGTCCACGGTCTGCCCACTTCACCCCCCAGCATGGGTCCCAGGCCTTGCAGTGCTGCCTGCTTCCCCCCAGGACCAGTAGGACTTGTTGATTTTCAGCATGGTTTGTCATTTCCCATTTCGAGTTTTTTAAGCAGGAGAGGTGCAGGTGAGCCATGCAAAAGTGGTATGTTCCAGGAGGATCATGCAGTCTGTGCAGGCTGTAGAGACAGTGGTTTGTTCTTCTGTATTTGTTTGTCATTTTTAGCTTTTGATTTTGCATTGCTAGTTTTGATAAATCAGATTAGTCACATGGGGAGGAGGAAGTTAAGTGGAATTTTCTCATGTAAAATTAAAAAAATTGATTTTAGAAAATAGATTTCAAAAATAAAAGTGTTGTTTAAAACTTTGCAGAAAATTTTGAAAAACAAAACCTGCCAATTTTGAAAATGAGCAAAACCAAAATGCTTTAAAAATGTCTATAATCCCATAAAAATTTCATTTCCATTTTCAAGTAGTTCTTAACCAGGGTTAGCTTGAATGGCTGGGAGTTAGAAAAAAAGAAGTCTTTTACTTGAAAGCTGAGCAAAATTGTTCCAGAAACCAGTGAGAGAAAATTAATTAAAAAATTGTATTAAAAGCGAATGTTAAATTATATAATACATAGGTTAAGAAAAGAGTGTGTGTATATCTGGGTATAGTGTTTAGATTATCCACAAATACACAGTTTGTTTTAAAGGTCATAAGATACATATAGTGCATAATCAGCAATAACCCAAATTTAAGTGAATAAATTTAACAATACAGTTTAGATATTAGCATCCAAGTATTTGGGTACATCACTCATGAAAAGTTATACAGAGAGTTGGTGATGGAAAACAAATATATCAATGAGTGATGATTGTCCCTCAGTAATTGAGGATTTAGGGTAGGTTGTCTATTTAGAAAATACAATCTATCAGGGAAGTATTTCAGTTACTTTCTCGACAGCGGCTCTCATCAGCACTCTAGCTCATCCCTCCTGATATTGCAGATGTCCGGTGATGTATTGTAGATAGATGTCCCTCGACCACCTGAAGATCTACATGCCCTATAGCCCCAATGCACTTTTTATAAAGCCACTTTCAGAGTAAAACCACACTTTAATACATAACATTTGGTCTTGTCTCAAGTGGCCACTTAATTCAAGTTTCATGCTTTCATATTAATTAGGCCACTAAAGCAAGTCAAATTTACCAGAAATCTTACTATTGAAGACTGCTATTAAATAGAAGGATGCATACTATAAAACTCTCATTTATGTAAAATATGTTGCTGTAATTCTTTATGAATTACAAGTGAGAATTTAATTAATATGCTTTCATGTAAACATGGTTGTATTATCATCATCACTGATAGATGTTGTCTGTTATTACCCAGTGATGTATCTGATCACTTGCTCTGCAGAGAGAAACTATTATAGAGAATTTTGTGTGCTCTGCATGACATCCATCTTTAACTTTATACAAGGCTCTTTTCTTTTCCCAAATGAAATATGTGAATCAAATACTTTACAAAACAGATATTAAGTGTTCTCTCACTTTGGAAACTTTGAGCTAGCAAAATAATTTCCACAGAAGATAAAAATCAGAAGTGACTAGTAGAATCACTGTTATTTGGATGACCTTATTTCTAAAGATTTCTGTGGAACTCATCACTACAATTAAGTGCCTGACAAATATTAATAAATGAAACAATGCAATAAAGAATTGTTTGACGCTATTATACAGATAAGGAAACTGGAGCACAGACATCCTCATTCTAGAAAGAACTTAAGCATGTGCTTATGTTCATCCCCGATCAGGAAAAGCATTAAAGTGCATACTTAACTCAAATCTGTGGAATTTAAGCTTACCTTTAAAGTAATTTCCTGAATACTGATGCTTTTCATGAACTGGGGCCAGAGGACAGCTTTACTGACATAAAACTACCACCTGTCTTTGCTAGGATTTTACAATGAGATAGCTCTCACACATTTTCAACCTTGTTGCTAGAACTGGGTGCGAATTTTCCAGAGATATTTTTTCAGTGGATAATATGGCTTCTAAAAACTGGAATTTTCTGAGAAAATTGATGATTCTTAATCAGGGTCTGTTTGAGTTACTAGAGTGCATCATGGGAGTTGTAGTCCAGTAGGTTAGATTTGAAACAGAAATTAGATGGCAAACAATTAAGCTAACATCAGTACTGTCCCCCATCATAACCATACCAGAAGAAATAATAAAATGGACGACACAGAGCCTTCAAGAATCCCAGAATCCTGTTGCTTGTGCTCATGTGCTGATAAAATAATACAAAGCTACAAAATTACAGACAATGAAAAACACCAGGAGCAGCAAAGAACATAAGAACGGCCGTACTGGGTCAGACCATAGGTCCATTTAGCCCAGTATCCTGTCTTCTGACAGTGGCCAATGCCAGGTGCCCCAGAGGGAATGAACAGAACAGGTAATCATCAAGTGATCCATTCCCTATCAACCATTCCCAGCTTCTGGCAAACGGAGGCTGTGGATATCATCCCTGCCCATCCTGGCTAATAGCTATTGACGGACCTATCCTCCATGAATTTATCTAATTCTTTCTTGAACCTGATATAGTATTGGCCTTTACAACATCCTTTGGCAAAGAGTTCCACAGGTTGACCATGCATTGTGTGAAGAAATACTTCATTTTGTTTTAAACCTGCTGCCTATTAATTTCATTTGTTGACCCCTAGTTCTTGTTATGAGTAAACAACACTTTATTTGCTTTCTCCATGCCCAACATGATTTTATAGAACTCTGTCATATCTCTCCTTAGTCATTTCTTTTCCAAGCTGAAAAATCCCAAATTTATTAATCTTTCCACATTCAGAAGCTGTTCCATACCCTAATCATTTTTGTTGCCGTTTTCTGAACCTTCTCCTATTCCAATGTACTTTTTCAAGATGGGAGGACCCTATCTGCCTGCAGTATTCAAGATGTGGTCATACCATGGATTTATAGAGAGGCAATGTGATATTTTCTGTCTTATGTATTATTTATCCCTTCCTAAATGATGTCCAACATTCTGTTAGCTTTTTTGACTGCCACGTTCACACTGAGTGGATGTTTTCAGAGAACAGTCCACAATGACTCCAAGATCTCTTTCTTGAGTGATAACAGCTAATTTAGACCCTCATTTTATATATATAGTTGGGATTATGTTTTCCAGAGTTCGTTACTTTGCATTTATCAACAATGAATTTCATCTGCCACTTATTTGCCCAGGCACCCAGTTTTGTGAGATCCCTTTGCAACTCTTCGTAGTCTTCTTTGGACTTAACTATTTTGAATAGTTTTGTATCATCTGCAAATTTTGTCACCTCACTGTTTACCACCTTTTCCAGATCATTTATGAATATGTTGAATAGGACTGGTCCCAGTACAGACCCTTGGGGAACACCACTATTTACCTCACTCCATTCTGAAAACTGACCATTTATTCCTACTCTGTTTCCTATCTTTTAATCAGTTACTGATCCATGAGAGGACCTTCCCTCTTATCCCATGACAGCTTAATTTGCTTAAGAGCCTTTGGTGAGGCTTTCTAAAAATCTAATTACACTATATCCAGTGGACCCCCTTAGAAGAATTTGAGTAGATTGGTGAGGCATGATTTCCTTTTGCAAAAAACCCTGTTGACTCTTCCCCAACAAATTATGTTCAGCTATATGTGACAATTCTGTTCTTTACTATAGGTTCAACCAGTTTCCCGGTATTGAAGTCATGCTTACTGGCCTGTAATTGCCGGGATCACCTCTGGAGCCCTTTTTAAAAATTGGCATCACATTAGCTATCCTCAAGTCATCTGGTACAGAAGCTGGTTTAAATGACAGGTTACAAAGCACAATTAGTAGTTCTGCAATTTCACATTTGAGTTCCTTCAGAAGTCTTGGGTGAATACCATCTGGACCTGGTAACTTATTACTGTCTAGTTTATCAATTTGATCCAAAACTTCCTCTAATGTCGCCTCAATCTAGGAGAGTTCCTCAGATTTGTCACCAAAAAAAGAATGGCTCAGGTTTGGGAATCTCCTTCACATCCTCAGCCGTGAAGACCAATGCAAAGAATTCACTTAGTTTCTCCGCAATGGCCTTATTGTCCTTGAGTGCTCCTTTAGCATCTTGATCACCTAGTGGCCCCAGTGGCTGCTTAGTAGGCTTCCTGCTTCTGATGTACTCAATTTTTTTTTGCTATTATTTTGAGTCTTTGGCTAACTGTTCTTCAAAAAATTTTTGGCCTTCCTAATTATACTTTTATATTTCACTTGCCACCGTTTATTCTCCTTTCTATTTTCCTCACTAGGATTTAACTTCCCTTTTTAAAGGATACTTTTTGCCTCTCACTGCTTCTTTTACTTTGTTGTTTAGCCATGGTGGCCCTTTTTTGGTTCTCTTACTAGGTTTTTAAATTTGGGATATACATTTAAGAAGAGTCTCTATTATGGTGTCTTTAAAAAGTTTCCATGCAGTTTGCAGAGATTTCACTTTTGGCACTGTAACTTAATTTCTGTTTAACTAACTTCCCCATTTTTTGCAGTCCCCTTTTCTGAAATTAAATGCTACTGTGCTAGGCTGCTGTGGTCTTTGCCCCACCACCAGCTATATTCACCTCTTGGACCAGATCCTGTGCTCCACTTAGGACTAAATCAAGAATTGCCTCTCCTCTTGTGGGTTCCAGGCCCAGAGGTGAAAGTAAGCCAGTCCAGTCCAGCGTACCAGCAAGAACCGGTACACCATGCTGGACCGGACCGGCTTCCCCAGGCCGGCAATTTAAAGGGCCTGGGGCTCCTGCCAGTGGCCGGAGCCCTGGGCCCTTTAAATTGCCACCAGAGCCCCACTGGCAGAGCCCCTGGTAGCGGAGGCAGGTCGGGTGGTGATTTAAAGGGCCTGGGGATTTAAAGGCCCCACCTCTTCTGGTTCAGGCCATGCCCTCTGCTCAGGACTCCGGCGTACCGGTAAGTCCTTTAAATTGCTTTCATCCCTGTGCAGGACTAGCTGCTCCAAGAAGCAATCTCTGCATCCCGTCCTGAGGTGACATGTACCCAGTCAATATGGGGATAGTTGAAATCCCCCACTATTATTGAGCTTTTTATTTTTATAGACTCTCTAATCTCCCTGAGCATTTCACAGACACCATCATGATCCTGGTCAGGTGGTCGGTAGTATAGCCCTACTGCTATATTCTTATTATTCAAACATGGAATTACTATCCATAGAGATTATATGGTACAGTTTGGTTCATTTAAGATTTTTACTTCATTTTATTCTATGCTCTTTCACATATAATGCCACTCCCCCATATGCATGACCTGTTCTGTCCTTCTGATATGTTTTGTACCGTAGTATTACTGTGTCACATTGATTATCCTCATTCCACCAAGCTTCTGTGATGCCTATTATGTGGATATCCCCATTTAATATGAGGCACTCTAGTTCACCCATCTTATTATTTAGACTTCCAGCATTTGTACATAAGCACTTAAAATTATCACTTTTTAGCTGTCTGCAATTACATAATGTAATTGAATGGGACCCTTTCATTTGACTGTTTCTCATCAGATCCTATCAGTATTTTATCATCTTACATCCTGTCCTCCTTACTAGGACATAGAGAATCTCTATTAATAGATCCTCTCCTAAGGGACGTCTCTGTCCAAACCATGCGCTCCTCCGCATCTGTCAGCTTTCCCCCAGCCCTTAGTTTAAAAACTGCTCTACGACTTTTTAATTTTAAGTGCCAGCAATCTGGTTCCATTTTTGTTTAGGTGGAGCCCATCCTTCCTGTATACGCTCCCCCTTTCCCAAAAGGTTCCCCAGTTCCTAATAAATCTAAACCCCTCCTCCTTACACCATTGTCTCATCCATGCATGGAGACCCTGCAGTTCTGCCCGTCTAACTGGCCCTGTGCGTGGAACTGGAAGCATTTCAGTGACTGCTACTATAGAGGTCATGGCTAAGGATTGATGAATGCTAAAGGGCTTAGAGATCAAAGCCTCATTAAGAAGCTCTCAGCCTTGCCTAGCAGTCTGTTCGGTTTGGCACATGGTCCCCCAAACAGACCACACAGTATATTTCAGTCAGGCAGGAAGCACACAATAAACACAAGCACACACAAACACTACAGACAGCAAACTTACTCCAAGGGTTACATAAACTAGAGTGAAATCCTGGCTCCATTGAAGTCAATGAAAAACTCCAACTGACTTCAATAGGACTGGGATTTGACCCAGGTAGAGAATCCACCTCAGCTGCTGAATAAGCCATGGCAGAAGATAATAATTTGAGAGTATCCCTATGATCAGAAAGCTATTCTGGTGCAAACATAGTAGTTACCAATATATGTTCAATAGGAGACAAAATTATCCTATCATTAATAAAGGGCATTCAGGTTGTCTATCCTCACCTCTGTCCTAAACATCTCTCCTTGTATTGTTACCCCTTTTGACCTGAGCAATTTGCCAGTATTCAGGATCTTGCGAGTTCTTCCAGTTAGGAAGAGGAGAAATTGGTAATGGAGCCAGGTATTTCTTTGATGCTATCTTACGTATTTACAAAAATGTGCAAAGTTCTGTTTCCTTGATCATACGCAGCATCGAACGAGGTAATTTCTTTGCTTACAGCCACAAGCCTCTTTCAACCAGCCCTCAGTCCAAAAGTGCTCTCTAAGCTTTTCTCTGAGCCACACTCCAGTGCTTATACAGGCTTTATCTTTGACTTTTCTAACTCACTGTTTTCTCTCAACTACTTTGGTGTTTCTGCTGGTTTTTTCACATACCAAAACTTTCACAAAACAATAGCCAGCAAAGCACCTCTGCCCACATGTCCCTTTGTTTGGGTGTTGACTTGTGCCTGTGTTTGGGTTGTTGGCTGCTAATTTTGCCACTGCCTGGTAGCATAATGGTGTGTAATGGCTTCTTACAACTATCTTAAATGAAGGGAGGTAGTTAGAGCTCCAGTTGCAAAGAAATTTAACCTAATCCATAATATTTTATTAATTCCCTGTATTCATCTGTATTATAGTTTTGGCTGATACCATGTTCTATTTGCATTTTATAAACAAAAACTGTGGAAAAGGGGAATTTTTGAGGACCCTTATTGTACAATTCTACTATACATCATGATTTTTTTTTGACACATACATATCTTTTCATAGACTGGTATGATCATTAAAGCTTCAACATCATGCCAAAGTGCCAGTGAAGTGTCTGCACTGGAAATGACACTTGTACTTTAATGTTCAGAAAAAGGATTTAGAAATATTCAGCTTTGTCTGGAGCATGCTACTGTACATATTTCATTGATCTCACTAAACAGTTCAGATCTCTTTCAATTCTGACATTATACCAACTTTCCTCTAGTGTTATTGAAATTTTAAATATTTGTCTTTACACTTCAGGCCAGGTTCCATGACTTTTTTATTTGCTTGAAAAAGGATTAGCACATTGTGGGTGCTACCAGAAACAGATGGTGAACTATAATAAGTTACCCATGAAATTTTAATTCTTGATGTATGTAAAAAGCCCAACTAAATATCCAGGGCAAGGGTTTGCAAAAATAGGAACATGCTATAGAATTAGAATCATAAATTGTTATTTCGACTCCCAAGTAAATGGCCTGATTTTCAAAACTGCCAATCACCCAGGAACTCCCATGGGAGGTATGGGACGCTCAGCACTTTTGAAAATCAGATGACCTACTTAAGAGTCTAAATATGGATTTAGGATCCTAACTTTAGGCTCCTATTCTTGAAAACTTTGGCTGTATGTTTTCCCATAATAATGCAAGTCAGTTTTGTCCATTGGAAAGGAAATCTAATCCATAAATTAGAATTGAACTACAGGTACATGTATGTATCTAGGAACAAAGAATGCAGGCCATACTTACATGTTGGGGAACTCTGTCCTGGGAAACAGTGACTCTTGGGGGTTGTGGTGGATAATCAGCTGAACATGAGCTCCCAATGTGACGCTGTGGCCAAAAGAGCTAATATGATCCTGGGATGCATGAACAGGGGACTCAAATAAGAGGAGAGAGATTTTATGTCTGTATTTGGTCCTGGTGTGACCACTGCTGTAATATTGTATCCAGTATTGACTAGTGGATTAGGAAACATACCTTAGAGTGATAAACTAAATAGATTTAGCTCTTTGAGTCTAACAGAGAAGGCTAAGGCGGGGACTAGACTGCAGTCTATAAGAACTTACATGGGAAACAATTACTTAATAATTTAGCATAGACATGTATTACACGATTCAACAGCTGGAACTTGAAACTAAACAAATTCAGACTAGAAATAATGTGTCAATTTTTAATGGTAAGAGTAATTAACCATTGGAACAATTTACCAAGGGTCATGGTGGATTCTCCATTACTGATAATTTTTAAATCGAGATTGGTTTTTTTACTAAAATACATGATCTAGGAATTATTTTGGGGAAGTTCTATGGCCTTATTTTTGTTAAACTGATGTTGTTTTGGCAACAAATGGAAACATGCACTAGATACATATTATTCTGAGACAAAGGTTATATTACATTGCGAAGAAAATATTACTGATCAAGGTTTTTGCCTTTCAGTCCAGAAAGACAGATCAATGAACTCTCTCTCACACAGCAGGAATATGAGTCTGAATTGCACTGAGTGAAATTGCACCTGGCCTAAATTTATCAAAGAAACCATCTGAAAATTGCTTACAACTGAATTTGTTAAAAAATAAAATTGTAAAGTATTTTGGGATGATGAGCTGAATCTTCTACTTCAGGTCTTGTGCATATCTTTACATGGATCATGAAAGAATAAATATCAAAGGCTTTGCTAAACTATAAGCAGAGTTTGTATTAAGACACAGATGAACTATATTGCTGCATTTACCCACAGCAAGAACTGATAACACATATCAGTAAATTATGAAAATTCTTATTTAAAATACTAAAATTATATACAGTAAAGATGGAGAAGATCTATTAGGTCATCTAGTTCATTTCCAGCACTGAATGACCCAAGCAATGGGGCTTCCACCAGAACCTATTTTTGGGACACTCATACATAGTCTGGATAGGAAGATTTTCTTGATATGTAACTCAAATCTTCTTTTCTTAATTCCATTTCTTTACATTTAGTTATACCCTACCCCCATACAATCCTGAATAATTCCTCCTTCTCCTTGAAGTTTATACCCTTTGTAGATATTTGTAGATATTTTCCATGTCCTTCTAATATTCTTGCCAAGCCACGCTATATGGAGTTAGATATTTTGACTGAGATTTTGAAAGGACATGAAGGAAATTCATCCCCAAATTCCACTGAATTTCAATAAGATTTGGGAGTCTCAATCTCTTAGCCTCCTCTGAAAATCCCAACCTCTAATCTTTCCTCTTAACTCAAAACCTCCAGCATTGTAATAATTGGTTTTGGTTTTTTCCCCCCAAACACCTTCAATTGATTATGAATATTTCTGTTAGTGAGGTGTCAGAGCTGAGTGATAGAACCACAGCAGAATCCTACAGAGCAGGCCTCTCTGCTTCATGAGATCATGCCTCTGTCCACAGAGCTCAAAATTGTGTTAGTCTTTTTTGCTATAACAGTGGCTGGTAAACTCATGCCCATTTAGCTGCCCACTAAAACACTCTCGTCTTTTACCATTATTGGTCTCCAGGTTCCTTCTACCCATTAAATATTCTTAGTTTGTATTTATAGTCTAGGATTATTTTGCTCCAGATATATTAGCCTGAATTTTTCTAAATTTTAAGATTTTTTTTCTCCTCATGTTTTCAATCCCTCTAGGTCACTTTGTATTATTTCTCTGTCTACACACGCATTTGTAATTCCCCTCAGTCTAGTAGCATCTAGAAATTTTACTGATGCACATTTAACAGCACCTGAGAGATAATTTAGGGGGATATTTATGCAAGAGCTCAGATTGGATTATCATAATGGCCTCTTCAGGCCTTAAAAATCTCTGAATCTATAAAATATATTGGCAAAACCTGATATTTCTGAGCTGATTCTCTAGAAGCCATCCTCTTCAACTTAGTGCATAAACATTTCATTGCTATGGTCAAAACATGGTAGGTTCTTGTCTACATGCCCATCTCCTTTTACATTTTCAGTACAAGATTTTTTTTTTTAAACCTCAGATATGAACAATCTCATGGGAAGCCTCATTTTCTGCTTCCTGTTCTTGAACTCCAACCTTCAGAGGAACTTTATTCTATGATGTCTATAATTATAAAGCTTGTAGGGTTCCCTAGATTTCTAGGTAATGAATTTTAATATTTCTTCCTATTCTGCTAATTCACCAGGGCTCCCATTGCCGCTTCAAAGGTGAAACGTGTATGAGGGAGCTGTAAGGCGAGGACATTTTGCAGCAACTGAGTTCCTCCCTATTGTTCCAGTGGGAAGTGGTGCATCAAGGTTTGCCTTGTGTCATGAAGGCTGTGGGGCCCAGCAGTTCCCGAAGAATTCCCAGGAGGCCGTTTCAGCTGCTCCTTAGTCCTTGGCTGCTGCACTTGCGCCATCCTGCGTCCCTTACCTGGAAATACGTAAGTTGGGGCAGAAGTTGTACAGGCAGAAAATGTTAAATGAATCTCCAAATGGGTTCTGGATATTTCCAAGATGAAAAATATGAGTAGAGTGGAATGGTCCAAACCACTTTTATGTCTAGTGCTCTTAGCCTAGACAGATGTGTGAACCCAAATTGTTACTTCCATTTTCCCCACTCTGTGAACAGCTCTAAGGTTCAGCACAATTAAAATATGAAACCTCACTATATCCATCCTGGCATCAGCAACAAAGCTCAGATTCCAGGTCTAGCCACTGAGCAGAGATCCAGTTTGTAAAACCGTGTTCATTAGTGTGCTGCAGACACAGTCCTAGTCACCAGAGGGGAATAATTTTGCCATGTTTTGATGGTACATAATAGAAATTCCAAGCCAAAAAATAAATCTAAATCTCTCCTCTATATAATGGAAATTATTATTTTCATAGTAATCATCTTCTCTTCCTGTTCTGCCATAAGCTATCAATATACTGTCTTAAATATAATTAGGGCAACTTATCATATCTGCAAGAGCCCGTGTCGTTATAATCCAGCTCTCCAAACTGACAGGTCATGTAAAATTAAAAAAAAAAACTGTTCTACACATATTCATACATACACACATACTCCCAACACATTTCTCATTTCCATTGTCAAGGAACAACAACGAAAATCTCATCACAGATAATCACATAAATTAGAGGTCACTCCTAACAGTACACTTAAATAATAAATTGAGGCTGAAGAAAATGGAAAGCTTATTATTAAGTAATATAAAGTATCATGTCTGGGTCTCTTTCTGACAGGGAAGCCAAGACCTTTTGTTCATGTATTCAGTGCTTTTGCAGGCTGATGCATTATCATTGCCCCATATGAATACCACAGATACAAACATGACCTTGTGTTCTAAATCTTGCATCTACTGAAAGCTAAACATTCATTGCTTCCTTAAGGATCAGCATGAAGCATTGCCAACTGAATCAGATGTGAGAGAGATACATGTATTTCACTGTTATAAACTGACATCTGTTGTGCACTTTAAAAAGTATCTACGGGTTCCTGTGTCTTACATTTCAAGAAAGCAAATGAGAGTGAGGAAAATAGTAGCAGAACAACTGCATTTTTGGGGGCATTGTTTGGTTTCCTTTACAAATTCTCATCTAACTGCCAATCAAAAATAATAATATTCAGATGTTAATCCTAGCTAATTAGTAGCAGCTCAACTCAAAAGTAATCTCTTGTGGGCAAGTTTTAGTGCTGCAGATGTTTTGTCCTTCTTTCATAAGTGTCAAAAGCAGCCTGACAGTACAACAGCCTAATAAACATTAGCTGCTATTTTAAGAAAATATCTGTCATTTATTGGAACTTCTGCCATTTATGATCACCAAGAGAAGAGATCAAATTATACACCACTGCAAGGGAGGAAAAATGTGTCCACTTAGTCACGGTGTCCTGGACACCTGGTACTTCATGCATCTGCAGTCCTAAATTGTTGTCCTTCACTTTGTTCACACTTTCAATCTCTAATAGCTTCCATTTAGAAGCTTGTGTCCTTTAATTTAGTCATGAGTGCACTTTCCAAAGAACTGCCAGAAATCTTAAGCAGTATTAAACTGTAGCCTCCTCAGGGCAGATGTCTGTCAGTTTGAACATCGGGGGGGGGGGAAGTGGATTGTAACATAATTACTTTTATAAAGAGAGTAGCTATTTATGTGCTTGTTTTGTGATAGTAATGGACTTTAAAAATATAGGTTTCAGAGTAGCAACCGTGTTAGTCTGTATTCGCAAAAAGAAAAGGAGTACTTGTGGCACCTTAGAGACTAACAAATTTATTAGAGCATAAGCTTTCGTGAGCTACAGCTCACTTCATCGGATGCATTTGTTGGAAAAAAACAGAGGAGAGATTTATATACACACACACAGAGAACATGAAACAATGGGTTTATCATACACACTGTAAGGAGAGTGATCACTTAAGATAAGCCATCACCAGCAGCAGGGGGGGGAAAGGAGGAAAACTTTTCATGGTGACAAGCAAGGTAGGCTAATTCCAGCAGTTAACAAGAATATCAGAGGAACAGTGGGGGGTGGGGTGGGAGGGAGAAATACCATGGGGAAATAGGCTTGAATAGAGACTGGGAATGGATGAGTCATTACACAAAGTAAAACTAAGTTAATTGTATCCAGTTTGCAAATTAATTCCAATTCAGCAGTTTCTCGTTGGAGTCTGTTTTTGAAGCTTTTTTGCTGAAGTATAGCCACTCTTAGGTCTGTAATCGAGTGACCAGAGAGATTCTCCAACTGGTTTTTGAATGTTATAATTCTTGACGTCTGATTTGTGTCCATTCATTCTTTTACGTAGAGACTGTCCAGTTTGGCCAATGTACATGGCAGAGGGGCATTGCTGGCACATGATGGCATATATCACATTGGTAGATGCGCAGGTGAACGAGCCTCTGATAGTGTGGCTGATGTGATTAGGCCCTATGATGGTATCCCCTGAATAGATATGTGGACAGAGTTGGCAACGGGTTTTGTTGCAAGGATAGGTTCCTGGGTTAGTGGTTCTGTTGTGTGGTGTGTGGTTGCTGGTGAGTATTTGCTTCAGATTGGGGGGCTGTCTGTAAGCAAGGACTGGTCTGTCTCCCAAGATCTGTGAGAGTGATGGCTCGTCCTTCAGGATAGGTTGTAGATCCTTGATGATGCGTTGGAGAGGTTTTAGTTGGGGGCTGAAGGTGATGGCTAGTGGCGTTCTGTTGTTTTCTTTGTTGGGCCTGTCCTGTAGTAGGTGACTTCTGGGTACTCTTCTGGCTCTGTCAATCTGTTTCTTCACTTCAGCAGGTGGGTATTGTAGTTGTAGGAATGCATGATAGAGATCTTGTAGGTGTTTGTCTCTGTCTGAGGGGTTGGAGCAAATGCGGTTATATCGTAGCGCTTGGCTGTAGACAATAGATCGAGTGGTATGATCTGGATGAAAGCTAGAGGCATGTAGGTAGGAATAGCGGTCAGTAGGTTTCCGATACAGGGTGGTGTTTATGTGACCATCGCTTATTAGCACCGTAGTGTCCAGGAAGTGGATCTCTTGTGTGGACTGGTCCAGGCTGAGGTTGATGGTGGGATGGAAATTGTTGAAATCATGGTGGAATTCCTCAAGAGCTTCTTTTCCATGGGTCCAGATGATGAAGATGTCATCAATGTAGCGCAAGTAGAGTAGGGGCATTAGGGGACGAGAGCTGAGGAAGCGTTGTTCTAAGTCAGCCATAAAAATGTTGGCATACTGTGGGGCCATGCGGGTACCAATCGCAGTGCCGCTGATTTGAAGGTATACATTGTCACCAAATGTGAAATAGTTATGGGTCAGGACAAAGTCACAAAGTTCTGCCACCAGGTTAGCCGTGACAGTATCGGGGATACTGTTCCTGACGGCTTGTAGTCCATCTTTGTGTGGAATGTTGGTGTAGAGGGCTTCTACATCCATAGTGGCTAGGTACTGACCGCTATTCCTACCTAGATGCCTCTAGCTTTCATCCAGATCATACCACTTGATCTATTGTCTACAGCCAAGCGCTACGATATAACCGCATTTGCTCCAACCCCTCAGACAGAGACAAACACCTACAAGATCTCTATCATGCATTCCTACAACTACAATACCCACCTGCTGAAGTGAAGAAACAGATTGACAGAGCCAGAAGAGTACCCAGAAGTCACCTACTACAGGACAGGCCCAACAAAGAAAACAACAGAACGCCACTAGCCATCACCTTCAGCCCCCAACTAAAACCTCTCCAACGCATCATCAAGGATCTACAACCTATCCTGAAGGACGAGCCATCACTCTCACAGATCTTGGGAGACAGACCAGTCCTTGCTTACAGACAGCCCCCCAATCTGAAGCAAATACTCACCAGCAACCACACACCACACAACAGAATCACTAACCCAGGAACCTATCCTTGCAACAAAACCCGTTGCCAACTCCGTCCACATATCTATTCAGGGGATACCATCATAGGGCCTAATCACATCAGCCACACTATCAGAGGCTCGTTCACCTGCGCATCTACCAATGTGATATATGCCATCATGTGCCAGCAATGCCCCTCTGCCATGTACATTGGCCAAACTGGACAGTCTCTACGTAAAAGAATGAATGGACAGAAATCAGACGTCAAGAATTATAACATTCAAAAACCAGTTGGAGAACACTTCAATCTCTCTGGTCACTCGATCACAGACCTAAGAGTGGCTATACTTCAACAAAAAAGCTTCAAAAACAGACTCCAACGAGAGACTGCTGAATTGGAATTAATTTGCAAACTGGATACAATTAACTTAGGCTTGAATAGAGACTGGGAATGGATGAGTCATTACACAAAGTAAAACTATTTCCCCATGGTATTTCTCCCTCCCACCCCACCCCCACTGTTCCTCTGATATTCTTGTTAACTGCTGGAATTAGCCTACCTTGCTTGTCACCATGAAAGGTTTTCCTCCTTTTCCCCCCCCTGCTGCTGGTGATGGCTTATCTTAAGTGATCACTCTCCTTACAGTGTGTATGATAAACCCATTGTTTCATGTTCTCTGTGTGTGTGTGTATATAAATCTCTCCTGTTTTTTTCCAAAAAATGCATCCGATGAAGTGAGCTGTAGCTCACGAAAGCTTATGCTCTAATAAATTTGTTAGTCTCTAAGGTGCCACAAGTACTCCTTTTCTTTTTAAAAATATAGCCTGTCATACTATTCAAAATCAGATCATGAGCAGTCATAAAATAGTATTTCAAATTCAAACAATGGATCAAAAGAGAATCCTTTTACTAATGCACTCTGACAAGAAAGTACCAACTCGATCATGGAAAGAAGCAGATGGACTGAATTTCTATACTTAATGAAGTTAAAATGACAATGAAGAAAAGAGTTATTGAATAGGCTCCAACAATCAGGAGTACTGGAATCCTGAGAGTTACCACCTGCCAATTACATTTAATATGCTAATACTATTACAGTACATGAAATTTTCTATTCTGCCCATAAAGGTCTTGTTAACAGTAATTAAATGTTAAGACTTTCTGCTCCAAAAAGAAAAGAGAATGAAATTATTTTTATTAGAACTAGAGGAAAACTTTTTAAATTAGTATTTGAATTGGAAGAGACTGAATTCCCACTACTGTTACCTGTCAGCTCTGTGTTCTTGGGGAACCAGGGTGCAGTACCCAGCCTGTCTGACTCACAAAAGACCTTCCCCCCTCCCTCCTCCCGCAGCCTCTGCTTGAACCAAAGTCAATAAGAAGAAAGACTTACAAAAAGTAATGAAAAGGCAGCGGGAGACACACCTAAACCTCCCCAGACAAGGGTGACAGGATTATGGAAACTCCCCTAGCCTCATTTGCATCAAAGATGGGACTGGGAGGCATCCCCATTAGCATACAGAATGGAGAACAGAGATTCCAAGGCAGGAGCTGAGCTGTGGGACCAGCTGTCGCACTGAGCTGTGGGACCAGAAAAGCAGGAAAGCACTGCATGATGGGGAATCTCTGCTCCAGATGTTAATGAAACCACGCCTGCACACACCCAGCTCAGTAGTTATCAGACCAATTCTAGTAATAAATCCTTTATTGGTATCCCAAAATACTGAAGCTGCCTAATTGCATTGTGAGCTCCCTGGGAAGGACCACCACCAATAGCCAGGAATAATCAGTTCCTGTTCTCTAGCTTGAACAAAACAACTTCGGTATACTCCCTTGAGCCATCAGTTTTCCCACAAACAAATCTAATGTTCTCCCTTGAACCACTGTTCTTTTCCTACAAAAACCCCTACCCATGCTCAAGTGCTATAATGCCTGGATCCAAAATCTGCATCAGTTCCATTGGGACTTCATCTTCTCCTGACTGATCATGCCGGGGGCTCTGCCCGTCTCCAGCACTCTGGATCCTCAGCTACCACCACCACCTGGGAACCCCAATCAATTCTAGCTTCATGGAGTGTTGAGAACCCAGCTCTCTCTAGGTTTAGCCTTCTGACCCTGCCTTGCATAATCAGTTATAGTTTTCTAAACCTGACTTATAATCAAATTTAAGTTAGATTTAATATTATAAATGTTTTGTTTGACTCCCCTTATATGGTTATTACCTGGCAATAAATAACTTTCATGGTTAAGCTGGCTGCTTTCTCTCCCCCCCTCTCCCCCCCGTGGGTGTTTTTTGGCTTCCCTATTCACTCTGCAGCAACGCTCCTTGTACCTAAGCTAAAGATCCCTGCAGAGCCCAAAAATCCTGTGGGGTTTGCTCATCGAGTGGGTTACTACCAGAACAACTGTAACATGAAAGTCGGGATAGGGACATGCCGAACCTGGGACATGAGGGTGACAGCTTGGAGGTGCTGTTTGACCCAGCCTGCTGAATCCAAGGGCATATGAGGGTGACAGCTTGGAAGTGATGCTCTACCCAGACTACTGGGTCCAGGGACATATAAGTGGTCAGCTTGGGAATGCTGATCGACCCAGTCCTCTGAGACATGGCCTGTTAACGTGTGTTCATCTGATTCTGAGACTGGAGGAACCCAGCCCTGGGAAACCTAGGTCCTGTAGGATAGCTCCATGGAGAAGGAACTTGCAGAATGGAGAAGTAGGCTCCGTATGAGAGCACAAGTGACAAACAGTATGTTGACAGAATTACAGAACCTCCTCCCCCCCCCAAAGAGTAATCCTAATAAATGAATGTACACCAAAGTAACAGGCAAATCTGGTAATGCTACCAAGAGATAACAAAACTGATAATGTATATTAAATTATATACAGTCACATCTACATAATCAGAAATGGAAATATTTGTGTAACCTACTGGTGTGTGTGTGTGTGTCACAAATCCCACCCGCTGTGCCAATCCACAGAGGATATGAGCTGTTACAGCCCCCAGCCACAGAGCTTTAGCTCAAACCGTAGCAGCTCTGGAGATCCTTGCTTCAATCCCCAATGTGTTAGACAAGAGGCAGCCACTGCATAAATGTGTACCATCTGGGATTTGAAACATTGTGGGCTCACTGAGATGAGCTTCCTTTGAGGAGAGAAAATATGGAAGCCATTAGTGAGTGTATTTTATATATACACTGTCGATCCACAGATGATATCAGATGCTACTGAGCCTTGGGTTTTTAGTTCAAGCTGTAGCAGCTCATTAGTAGCTTTTAGTTCCCAAGGTCCCCGGTTCAATCTCCGGTGTATTAGCCAAGAGTGGCCATCACATTTGCACAAAGTATTTGAATGACATTTTAAGTATACATCTTCCCTTAAAAATGGTAAAATATGAGGTATACCAACAGTAGGTGCTGGGATTATACAGCACGACTTCCAGTAAGGAATAATTGGATTCAGTCAATAAAACTAATTAAAATAGCCACAGTTTCTATAGAATCATGCTGCTGCTTTTAATACTTATTCCTAGGTTTTCAAAAAACATCCATTTCACACAAAAAACTTACTTTCCTGGACAAATATGTAGATTGTAATTTTAAGACATTTAGAGTACAATGAAGCCTAATTAACTTCTAACCTATGCCATTTCTATTACAATGTATATACTCAAGTTAATACTAAATGAGTTCCTCATTCATAAATGACTTTATGATAAATACACAAGAACTTAACAAGGACTAGTCACTTCTTATAAAACATTCCAGCATTTATTTTTGCTTAGCACCATGGCCCCATACTCCAAAGCTTCTGCCACCATGTGATATAAAATACTCAGAAAAATCTGCAAAGTGAAGTTCCAAGAGGTTATGCAACAAAAGTGCTAACAGTATAACATGTTGTGAGTATTTCATTTTGTAAATGTATCCAGTCAAAAATAACAGGTTCAAAATTTCATGACAGAAAGGAACCCTATGAAGTCCTCAGTAATGGAAATTGGGCAGCAAACTGGAATACAGTCTCAATAGAGAAAAGAAAGAAGAGAGAGCACGTGAAAACTCAGACCCAAAATTATTACCAAAGTACCTATCCATCGTATATCTACTGTATGTGTCTATACAGCTATATTTATAAAGTATCTATCAACAAAACAATGTACAAGATTTAATGGCACAGTGAGAATTATCAGCAGGCCAGTTAGTTATCTGTACTACTGTACATGGAACTAGGGTCCCTAATGTGAGTATGACATGATAGTGATTTTCCAGAATGCTCTGTTTCGTTGTAGGCTTTCACTTCTAAATCCACCATCATATTGTTTTCCATTGTTACTCTTTAGGGTACATTATAGCAAAGTGCTGTGTTGTACACACTGACTTGTACATGGTGATGTTAGGGTTCTCCATGTTCTTCTTTCAATGGGTGTTCAGACTCTTTGGCCGGCTGTTAAGAACAGTCTGCCTACTGCTCTCTTGAACGTATACCTGGATTCTGATATGATCACAGCTGCCAGAGAGGTGAAGCAATCTTTAAGATAACATGGACCTGTTCCATTGAGGTCCTTGTAACTCTATACTTTACTGCATAACCTACAGCAGCAACCAATTCAAGGTTCATTATACAGTCTTCAGTTCAATACACTCAGGAAACAGACTGCCGTGTTCTTTACCAATTGTAGCTTCTTTGTGGATTTCTTGTTTAGGCTGTGATAAAATGAGCTGATGCAATATGTGAGGGGAAGGGGCTTGGAGGGTCAAGTGCCCCCACAGATTGGCCTGCTGGGGGCAGGAAAGAAGAGGGGCTCTGTCTTTCTCTCCCTGTGTCTCTCACACCCACCACCCCAGCACGTTTGGCTGCTTTCCCTGGCACCTGGGAAGTGAGTATGTGTATGACAGCGAGCCTCCCAGCCATGTTCTCTAAGGCAGAAGCAGCTCTGTTCCACTCCCCATCCAGTTGCCAGAGAAAGCAGCCAAATACGTGGTGGAGAGGCACAGAGAGAGAAGGAAGTCAGAGAAGAGGAGCTTCCTCTCCTCTGCCCCTGCAAGTAACATGGGGCAGGGAGAATGCTGTGGCCCTGGGCTGGGGCTCAGGGGTCACTGGGTAGGGGAGACACTTTGGGCGGTTACGTGTCCTCCCCCTTACCTTATGACCCCCCAGTATGGAGAGGTACCAGTCAACCAGTCATCTGCAGCTGTCCAGCCTGCAGGTGACAACACATGAACTATTATCACGAGGTCTTCATCTGAGAGCAATGGAGAGTGTCTCCCTGATAGCCAGAGGTGGAAGACCACCTGTTCAGTCCATTACGACCCACAGGCTGTACCTACATTAGGCTTGTTTTAGAAAAATCTTCCAGTGTTACACTACCACCATTTTAGCCCCTTTGGTGTTAGTGCACTAGCGTAGACAGAGGATCTGCATTTTTGTTGTTTCATCTAACCTTGCTCAGACCTAACCAAGGTCTCTCTGGGGTAAAAATGCCAGTGCTCCAGCTATGCTACTTCTATTTCTAGTGCAATGATGGGAGAGATTTCCCCACAAAGTCTAATGGGGATAAAGGGGAAGGCTGTCTTAGATGCTGGAAGGTATGTGCCTTCAACTAAATGTGATATGATGATGCTTACCAGATCCTTTACAGCATTTACCACTGCCAATTAGCATTACTGTAATCTTTCCTAGAATCAGTTTAAGTCAACTCTTCATCATCCAGGAGCCAATCTCCTCCAAGCACTGTGTTACAATGTGAGACAATAGCTTAAATATAGCAAAGGCTCCGCAAAAAAGGAGCCATAGCTACACCTCCAGATAGAGAATGTGTAGTATATGATGAGCTGATTTTTTTTTTATTCCTTAGTTCAGACATTTGCCAACACAGAGACAACTTACTTTCTTGGTACTTCTGGATCAAGTAGTTCATAGTACATTACAATTCCAACCCTAACAAAATTCTCTTTTACATGAAGATGAAGAGAAGTAGAGCAGAAGAGGGACTTTATAATTTTTTTAAAATGATTCCAAGTTGCATACATCTTGAAATGGTCCTATTCTATCATACATGAGCTGACTGCTTACCTCTTCTGTTCTTCCACTTCATTGTTAACTTCCTCAAGACAGCTATGCATTTACTTTCATGAGTGCGGCACATACCCTGCTTGGTCTGCATCACAGGAAGCACAGCTTTGCCAGACACATCTGGTATATTCAGCATCATGAAAAATGAAACTGGCTTTTTAATCGTAGCTATTCCTCTCCTTAATTATCTCCTAAGCTATGGATACATGAATATAAAAGTAATTTTCCTCTCCCTCTTTTCATCACTATGATAGTATGATGAATGTTACATACAGATAATGAACACCTAACAAACATTTTTTTTAGAAATGCATCAGATAGGTCAAGTTGTTGCTAACCCAAAACTACTATGGTAGCATCCATACAGAAATGATTTTTGACCATAGTACATCTGCAAAACAACATTCACCTTTTTTCAAAGCATAATGGACTAGGAATACAAAGGAAAATTTCAGACAGAATGGCCAACATTTTGATGTCCTTAGCTATCCCACTGATATGTAAAATAAATTAATAAACTGAAGCTTACTTTGATAACTTGAAATTTGTACAGATGTTCTTTGAATATCTAAGGGATTTTGTAAACAGGTGTTAAAAATAAATGAGTAGTTTTAAAATGAGCAGAGATACGAGAAAGCTCAGGTTCAGAAATTAGACTAATATGAATTGCGTTTACTCAAGCAAAGAATGCGTTTACATTTATGGTTAAACAGTTTGTCACAAATTGATCAATATTACAACCTCTCTCGCATATTCCTTTTTATTTAAAAAGGGTCTGTTCTAAAACTCATTGAAATCAATGGGATTCTCTCCATTCACATCCAAATGCCATTCATAAAGCACTCAGGCTTGGACTACAATGGAAAGTTATGTCGGCATAGCTACGTCAGTCAGGGGCATGAAAAAAGCACACCAGGAACAGTGTAGCTACACTGACATAACCAGCAGTGTCAATGCAACCATGTCAACAGAAGAGAGCTTCTATTGATGTAGCTAATGTCATTGGGAGAGGTGGTGTTCCTACACCAACAGTAGAGCCCCTTCCATCACGAAAATCTGATCCTACACTTCAGAGTTATGCCAGCATAGCAATATCAGTACAGTCTCTGTAGCTATACCCCTAGTTGCTAACTGCGACTACAGACCATTCTTACTTCTACACTACAGTTATGTCTTTTTATAGTCCATGCAGAGTTTAAAACTTCATAATGGCCATAGATTATAGATTTTCCTTAAAATTACAGAGCCATCAATTAAGTGTCTGTAGACAGGTCATTTCAACACCATAGAGAATTTCTGCCGTACTAAGCCATCTCATTTTGGTCTCCAGTGAATCATTTTTTTAGCCTAACTTGCATTGTAGCTTATGTTTTAATTCATACAACACTGAAAGCATGTGTTCATTTAGTATTGGATATACAAATCTGCATTTTTTTATTATAGTATAGGGACGCTGGAACAATTTTATAGCAGGGGTGCTGGAAATCCCATGTGTGATGGATGTCATTCATTTGATTGCTATTACTACTTCAAACAAATGGGTATTTCTGCATTCCCAGAACCCTTAGTTCCAGCTCCCCATCTACACTCAAGTATGAAAAAATCTAATAGGACCAATTCTTCAACATAGATCTGCATCCCATGTCACCATTAGTACAAACTTCTGCTTTCCTTTGAGACTAACTGGCACTCTTGCTGACCATTTCAGAAGACATCCCAATGACTGAATGGGCAAAGTGAATCAATTAGTCTCACACTGCTAGAGGTGCCATATGTAAGATACCACCTTGCAGGATGCTGTGGAGAAGCTTGCATTGCTACTGCCCAGGCTGGCATCCTTTTCAGGGACAGATGGTTATCATAAGCGAAGCAGTAATAACCCTTTGTTTAGTTTGTGTAAACCTTTCCTATTTTAAAAATGTTTCCAACCATTTTTGAAGCATTTTAACACTGCCATAGTTTGCAGAAAGAACTTGTAATTTGGCAAGGGGGTATAGTACTAGAAGAGTGCCTTTTGCTGTCCATGGGAAAATATGTTCAGATTTGGCTGAGTTATAAATTGTCAAAATCACTATTTAGCATCTGTGTTGTACTCCATAGCACTTGCTATAGCTGTATGGCTAATTTTTTGGACATTCTGTGTGTACTAAGCATGCTCCAGTCCCACTAAGACCTCAGTTAACAAAAAATGACTTTAGAGGTGATTACAATTACCAAGCAATTACTAGCAATTACAACCTGATATTCTTAACTTCATTAGAAGCTGGCTACACAATCTGACTACATACATGCAAGAGGTTGTGTGTCCTTGAAGTCTCAGACAACTCAGTGCAGTTGTGATTGGGTAAGTCTTGAGATCTGAAACAATGGACTGAATTGTCTGAAACCTTGACTTGAGTCAAGTTAAATATTGCCCCGATAAAGTCTATCCTCTGAACCGGCAGGAGGATAGCCTCTTCTGTGTTAACTGTCTCAATGCCTTGGAAGTTGACTGGATAAGAGTTACACTGGGTAGGACCTAAACTCTGGAATTACCCCGCACTGGCCAGTTGTCCAGGTAGGGATAGATTTGTACTCCTAACTTTCTCAGGAAGGCTGGTACTACTACCATACATTTTGTAACAACCCATGGAGCTGCCAACAAGCCAAAAGGCAGCACCATGAACTGGTAATAATATTGATTTTCCAGGAAGCTAAGATACTTCCTGTGGTCTTAATAAATTGTTATATGGAAATAGGTATCTTTTAATGAGGGCAGCACACTAGTCTCAAGGATCCAGGGAGGGAATAATAGCAGCCAGGGTGATCATATTAAGCTAACATTTTTAGATATTTGTTGAGTTGACGTAGATCTAAAATTGGCCTGAGACTGCCCTTTACTTTTGGTATTAGAAAATAGTGGGAATAAAACTCTGTTCCTTTGTGACACTGAGGAACCTTATCTATGGCTCCCACTCAGATGAGAGATCAAGTTCCTTGGGAGGGAGGTCCCTGAAGAGGAATGTGGAGGGGAGTTGGGAAGGAGAGGAAGAAACAAACAGAAGGGTATATTCCACTTACAGTGTGTAAGACCCACTGGGCTGAAGTAATCTGGGATCAAACACTGAGGAAATGGAATAGATGGTTTGTGAACACAGGGGAAGGGGAGACTGGAATCATGGAGACAAGTCTGGTGTCCTCGATCAAACCATCAGCATGGCTGCTTAGTACCTCCAGGGCACTTAGATGGACCAGGAGGTGCTGAAGAAGCAGCAAGAGTCAGTATGTGTCTATAATTCCTACTCTTTTTCCTTGATACATCTTGGCAAGGTACAAAAGTGGGGTATTGGTGGGACAGCTGAGGAGGAAAGTGCTTCCTGGACATGCCCAATGACTTCAGAGTTACCCTGGAGTCTTATAAGCTATGAAGTTTATCATCCATCTAAGATAAAAAGAGGGACGACTCTTTAAATAGCAGATCCCCATCACCTGTGGAAACTCTGAGCAACTCTGACAGCTGTAGCCACAAGCACCTGTGCACAGTGATTGCAGAAGCCATCATCCTAGTAGCTCAGTCCAAACCAGCCTTAAGTAATGTTCTCACCATCAACTTCTCTTAATCTTCTAACGAAAGGAACTCCTGCTTAGCATCCTCAGTTAACTTGTCCTTACATTTCAGAACAGAGTTCTAGATATTAAAGTCCTATCACCTTAATGAAGCCTGCTGGTGGCAATTCTTAGCTATAACCCTACCATCAAATACATTTTTATACTGAAAAAGTGCAGTTTTTTGGCTTTCCTTGACTTAGGGGTAGATGCCTGTGGCCCGTAGGGTTCCCTCTCGATGACAGACAAGATAAAATGCTCAAAGCTCTGGGAGGGCACATAATATCTATGCTCCATCACTTAGATATGGGAGGGAGAGAGAAGGGAGATTGTCAGAGAGTCTTGATAGAGTCTAACATTGCCTCATTAATTGGCAGTGCCACCCAAAATGGAGCAGCAGAGGCAGAATATCAATGAGGCCCTAGAAGATTCCCTAATCTGAACAGCCAAGCCTGAAGCTACCCTTTTTAAGAGCAACTGGTGAGCTCTGTAGTCCACCAGGAGGGGGTGAAGGTACTCCCAAGGAAACTACTTTATCTGGAGGGGAGGATGAAGCTAATACAGGTTAATGCTGTGCCTCCTCTCTTAGCTGTCTTGCCAGATGCTCCTGAAAACCTTCTTCCTGCTCATTAGCAGTTCTAGTGCTGAGCTCAGGATCATTAAAGGCTTGATGAGTTGACTCTCCACATCCAGTGAAGGAAACTGAACCTGACTGACATGGTGATGATTGGGAAACAGGGGAAAATCCCTAAGAGTTCCAGAAGGGCCAGTGAAAGAGCATTGAACCACAATGTTTTGCCATGCCAACCACCATCACTGGGTCCCGCAAATACCAAGTGGTAAGGTCTAGTAGGGAAGCGGCAAGACACACTGTGGCTAGGTAACATAAGAGCCAAGCTCCGAGTCAGAAGAAGACAACTCGCCTTCTGACCATGGATGGTTCAATTAAGTCAGTCTGATGCCAATAGTCTATGGAAGAGCAAAGAGAAGCTGTCATCACTGGCTTCCCTCTCAGTGGTACTGCAGGATTAGAGCTCTGGGATGCAGGTGGTTGAGTTAGTGCCAGGCACTGCACAGAGGGGGCTGGTGCCAAGTGATCTATCAGCACTGTAGGATTAATCTCCTGCACCACTAGGAACATTGACACCAATAAGCACAGCAAGTCTCTTGCAATTTGAAATGCCTATGTAGACTATGCCAGGATAACCTCTGACTAGTGTGCAAGAGACTTAGACAAAGCCAGAATCGATAGAGGAACTGCTTCAAGCCCCGGACTCAATGATACCTGCCTCAAAGGCATAGTCAATGGTGCCAGTTTAGCTGATGGATGAGTGGAGGACTGCTTTGATTTTGACAGCACTCTACTTGATACTCTATCCCCTTTCTTGCCAAACTTAGAGATCTGCCTCTCCCAGCAGTGTCCTTGGAAGCCTTTTGCTTCTTCCTGGGCACTGGCGAGGGAGAATGACGCCAGAACTCTGTCAGCATTGGAGGCTCATGTCTCACAGATGCTGAAGTGCTTGGTACCCTCTCTGACCAAGAAGGCTTTGAAGGTGGTTTCAGAGCAACCTCCATCAAAAGAAGCTTCAGTCTGGCCTCTCAACCATTCTTGGTCCTAGGCTTGAAGTCCCTGTAAATCCAGCACTGATCTATGAGATGCACCCAATCACCTCAAATAACTAGAGTGCAGGTCGCTCACAGGCATGGGCTTTGAGCATCCCAGGCAGGACTTGATGCCTGGTGATCAAGGCATCCCTTGGTAGCAATAATCAACCCCCAAATTGGGGAACAGAGAAAAAATTAAGACACTAAAATAACTCAACACACATTAACTAACCTTAACATACGCATATGTAACTATATACAAGAAAAAAACATACTGAAAGCACTTGCTAACGCAAGGCCAACACATTCCAACAACCATCACAGGTGGTAAGAAAGAACAGAGGGAAATTGGGGGGTGGCTTTGCCCTTTATACCTGCATGCAGTGGAGTGTTGTGCAGAGGGCACTCAAGCTTCCCCAATGAGTATCTGGAGGGAAATAATTTCTGACAGCTGAGCTCAGGATGCACACACCAAGAATAGAATGTATATGTGCAATCACTCGAAGAACTATTCAGTCTTGTCACAGGGCACCTCCATTGCTATCTGGTAAACCTGACTGCCTGGCCAGTTCAGAAGGTTCTGCAGACACAAACACAGCAGGCTATTTATCCTTCACCAAGGTGTGCAATTATTTCTCTCTTACAGCAGAACATGCATCACAGGCTTATAGCAAGGACAGATTTCCTGCAGTTCTTGCTCTCCTATCCAGGCTCATTCAGAGTTTCCTTCTGAGCTCCTCCTGAGCTGTCCCTTGCTTCCAGTTTCCTCCTTATATTTTCTTCAATTACTTTGTTAGCCCAGTGATTGTCACTCAGCTGCTCACACTTCCCCCACCCACAGTCTACATAGGGGGCACTCTCTCTTTATGTTCCTTTGCCCCCACACTGGTAGCAGACAACTGCTCGGGTGGCTGGGGCACCATCTTTTGCCCCCTGTATCCTTTTATCGGGGTTCGCTGTCTCTTTCACCCACTCTTAGTCATCAGGGTACAGAGCTCTTTTTATAGAAAGTTCACCTTCTATTGGTGCCTCTGAACCAGACCCAGGGAGGCTCTGTATAAACTGCTCCAGAATAATGGAGTCATCAGGACTTCAATTTCTCACCTGTCTGACTGCTATCATCGAGTGACCCAGTGCAACAATTTCTGTGCAAAGGCCCTGGGGCATATCCCGCCATCCTATCTGGTGGCCCTGACATTTTGGCAGTATTTCTCGGCTGACCCTGTCCAAAATAGGAGCCTTCAGTGTATCGTAGTCTTTCACCTGGTGTTTGCTCAGGGCCATAAAGGTTGCCTGATCCTTGCCTGCTAGATAAGGGGCCAGCTGAAGGGTCCACGCACCCTTGTCCCATCTGATGCTAGTAGCCATCTGCTCAAAAGTTAATAAAAAGATGTTGGGCCATCTGCTCAATCCCCAGTCTCCTCACTGGCACTCACCAGCCACTGCAGGAGCTGTTGTTGTACCTGATGTTGTTTGCTGAATTTCTTTAGCATTTATTGTTGCTCTGCCTGCTAATATAATAGTGCTTGCCTCTCTGCCATCAGGCATCTGTTGCATCCCTTTTATTACTCCATTAGCCAGTGCAGCATCTCATCCATGGTGCCTGCATCTCTTGCCTTCATGCAAGTCCTCCCTCATGTATCTTCTTTAGCTGAGGGAGTTACAGATGCTGGACAACCCCCCATGTGTCAGAGGACACCTCTGTTGCTACCTGGTGAACCTGACTGCTTGGCCAGTTCAGATGGCTCTGTAGTCACAACACACACCCCCCCCGGGCTGTTTAACCTTCACCTAGGTGTGCATTTATATCCCTCTTACATCACAGTAACATGCATTACAGACTTATAGCAAAGACAATTTCTCTGCAGCCCTCACTCGACAGCCTCTGAGTTTCCTTCTCTGAGCTCCTCCTGAGGCACCCCTTGCTTCCAATGTCCTCCTTATATTCTCCCCAATTACCTTGTTAACCTAGTAATTGTGAGCACCTGGGTGACAATTCTCCCCCTTCTCCGCCCCTCCCCATGGAAAGCATGTAATTGTCCTCAGCTGGGCCTACAGCCTTCTCCAGGCTGCAATATCAGCTATCAGGGTGCTGCTGCTAACACCCTGTCACAAGTCTGAATAAGGGACACAGAATCTGAACCTGCACAAATAAAACGAAGAGACGGTTACTATTCTAGAAGCACATCTGATACATTTCCTATACGTTAAGGAACAGCATTAAGCTCCTTTACACAATCATTTTCATATAAGGCAGGAAATGACCAGAATACATTTTTTATGCAAATGTTATTTTATTGTCTCTCTCTTTTGAGCATTAATGAACTTGTATTGAGTAGCTCTCCAAGAATTAGAAGAGCAAAAAGGGGGAAAAAAGTTTTAATTGTAATTTCTAAAATAAGGTTATATTCAGGAAATACTAACCATGAATCCAGATTTAAAAAATCTGACCTGTGCATATGCTTGAGAAACTCCCTAAAAAGCTGCCCTCACTCTGAGCCCCTCAAATCTGCAGAGGAATTATTATAAGGATGTTATTACCAAAAGTAACTTATCTGTAAGTTCCTATCAAAGTGTTACCAATTAGCACTATGATATGCTAATTGTTAGAAGTTAACCTAGTGGCAGCAATCACCATCTGTAGACAAAATAGTCATTTTACCTGCAGGTTCTTGAACACAGCAGTAACCATATGGCACAGAGAGCTGGGCTTGTTCAGTGCATCTCTAATAAAATCTAGGTGACATAGATAAGCTAGGATAGGTGTCATAGTGAACAAGTGCAATGACCTTTCACATCTGGATTCCTCTTTTCTAATTAGGAATGAGTAAGACATCAGAGGCTCAGGTGATACTGTCTAATGGAGTGCCTTGTTTGTATATGGATGCAGTATTGTAAGGCAAAAGTTTAAAAAACAGCATTTCCAAATACCGTATTTGGTGATACAACAGAATATGACACCATATTCTATCTTTAAACACGTCAAAGGTCAGAATTTTAGATCAAAATATGAAATTTCTTCCCCCCCACTCTATGTTTATTATGATATTTATTTAGATTTATAAAACAACCGAATTCTCATCAATGTTCTGGACACCCTTATTAAATTTCATTTTCAGAACTAGTATCTTAACGTGCTGTTTATTTCACTCCAACATCATACAAATATGAATCAGAAGCCAGTAATAAAGGCCAGGATTTTGGCTCCCTTGCTCACTTTGTGTAGCAGCATATTGCACAAACAGCCCCATTGAAATCACACTTCCTATAGATTAAGGTCTCAGCTCTCAACCTCCCACAAACATTGGGAGAAAAGACGGACCTTGCAGCAGTTAATGAGCCCAAGCTCTGGAAGACCAAGGAGCAGAGCACATTCCAAAATTGAGAACCCCACAACTCTTTTACTGAGTGAGTTCCAGCTCACCTCTCTGTGCTGAGTTTAAGCACAGCAGTATGGCAAGGGGGAGAGGCTCTCTCTCACATAGCCAGATTGCAAACATTTTAGAGTTTTACAGGGCATTAAAAGTTTGAATCAGACCCAAAAACTTATTGGCATCTGGTGCAGTTCCTGGAGCATTTGCTGCTGTAATGTGCTCCTAGCATTGAAAATCCCTTTAATAAGTGGGCCATAGCATCCTGCACTACCTTCAGATTCTCTACTTACGCTGGGTACAGATCAGAGGGTGGACTATCAAGGAACAGGTCATAGCTCCCTGGTTGTCTGCCTGTTTTCATGTGCAGGCTGGAGCAGCCTGGTAACTGCTCTAACTGCAACAACTCTAACTGGATGTGGTCCTCAAAGAACCATATGCCATTTGAGGATTACAGGATCACATCACACTGTCATTCCCGCTGCTTATCCCTACCCCATGCATCAGGGGCTACAGGGAGGGAGGTGTAGGAGCTAGCATCCCTGACTCTACACCAGCTGATGTTCCCTGATGCATAAGGGTGTCTCCAGCAGAGAGATTACAGGCAGTTTTCACTCCCTTTGTACTGTCTATAGGATGTAAAAAGAGTGGGGACTGCCTGGGAATCTGGCCCTCTGAGTAATATCAAGATGTAGACACATGGAGAACATATAATTGTATTCCTTATTTTTCAGATGATTAATGTACAAAACTGTTGCAAGGTCAATATTGTTTGGAAAATGTCACAATAACCTTGCTAGATACAAGTGGAAAAAAATCGCTTTTAGCCATGATCATTACTTCAGCACCCACTGTTGTGCCTGCATTTCCAGTAAAAATGGGTTTATAAGATACCATATCCTTCTTAATTGCTATTTCACACAGCCTTTGTTAAATTTTCCCTCTCCCATACACATGCTATTGTAGAAGAATGAATAATGTTAGGAGTCTATTACAGGAATGGGTGGGTGAGGGTTGGTGGCCTGCAATGTGCAGGAGATCAGACTAGATGATTGTGATGGTCCCTTCTGGCTTAAAGTCTACAAGGAAATTTTCGATCGCTTCTTAAGAAAACACGCAACAGATGTTGATCACATTGCTAATTGTACTACAGGAAGGCCCTTGGATACTGTGGTATGAGAACCTGACTAGAAGAGAATAGATATACTGAGCAATGGAGATCATCTCTCTCAGATGGTAATGCAATATATTCCAAAGGTTCATGATGTTCAGTGTCGAGAGAGGCTACAGAGTGGTTCATTGCATTTTATCCCCGATCTGCACTGTATCTGCACCTCACAGCTTGTTCCCATGTTCATAAAATGATTAGTCTGAGCCTTTGTATTACAAAAGGGATTTTATAATTTCCTTTACACCACACAAGAAGCAGTCTTATTTTACTACCTGCTGGACATATCTCAAACCAAACTATCTTTGGGTCCTCTGTTAAAATTTTGTATCTTGCCTAACCTCTCATTCTGTGGCTCTCAGTCTCCTACTTCCATAGCACTAAAAATCACCCACATTGGTGAAAAAAACATACCTGCTGGGTTCCTTGTAGCTATAGGAAAATACTAACGTTTTACACAATCAGAGTTCTGAGGGACTAAACCGGATAATTGCGCTAATGCCCTTAGCATGACGCTTTCTTGGCATGCCTAGGACTGTGAGTCCCATTGTTACCTGGCCCACCTCCAGCAAGATGGTTAATTGCTTGTGTTTAACTGGGTGTCAGCTCCCTGACACTCCCAGTCTGTTAGCCACACAACCTCCTCAGGGTAATGCTAGTCCTCACATTGCTTTGCTGGCTACCAATAGGTGCACAATACTCCCTGGGCCCCTGTGAAGTGTTGTGCTGCGCTGCAATAACCAGCCTGTCAGTGGGGCACGGCCACCGCTGCACCCCAGCTCCAAATATGCACTGCCACATTCAGTCTCAGTTAAGGAGGTTTATTCTTTTATAACAAAGGTTAAAACATACAACAGTCCTAAGTCAGTACCTGGCTCCCAGGTTTCAGGGCCGCCCTTGGTAGGGGTCTCTGACGTTCCAGCTACTGGCAGTCTCCTAGCCACAGCCAACTCTGCTCCCCTCTTGGAGCAGCAGCCACAGGGTTGCTTCCCTGAACCCCTTTGCTCCAGGACTCACCACAGGAGTTAGCTTCAATGTGGCCTTTACTACCCAGGGCTCAGCCTACTTGCAGACCTTTATAGACTCAGGTGTAACCCAACCCTCTTTAATTAGCTGGATTAGGCTCAACTGCACCAGTCAGGGAGCACTGGATCCAGTCTATCCACAGAGACCAGCTACCCTGGGACACAGCCCCTGTTACTGGCTACTCACAGAAATACCAGGCTTACTGTCTTCAAGGTGATAGTGTACACACCAGCTTGTTTGATTCAACTGAGGATCATCTCCTATATAACATCACGGCACTGAGATAGATTTATAAATCTATGTTTATTTTCAAAGATTAATATTTAAGAGAGAGTGAGTAAGGATAATGGACACAGAAAGGTTATATATACAAGAAAATCATAACATGCTTTCTAGAGATTAAATTTAACAGGCTAACTGCCTGACTAAGGAAGTCTCTCTCATCCCCAATGTCTTCTGCAGTGTTTCCAACCAGAGAAAGTTGGGATCCCATTTTTAGGAATGCAATCACACTGCCACGTTACTTCCTCAGGTGTAAAATAAAAGTTTTTGATTTCCCCTTATATTCCCAAAGCTACTGTCTGCCGACAGAGTCAAGATGACCTCCCCTGTGGTTTATTCCCTGGTGTGCTGAATCCATGCTATCACTGATTTTGAATGCAAAGGGGTCTTCTGCTGTGTTGCCTTACAATGCTTAATTTACAAGGGAACCAAGGCAGAGATGTGAATATATATCCTTTGTCTGGAAGAAACCTGTCTGTCAATACTGCCTTGAGTATTCCCCTCTATTTGGCACTGGTGAGGCCACATCTGGAGTACTGTGTCCAGTTTTGGGTCCCCCCCCCCACTACAGAAAGGATGTGGACAAATTGGAAAGAGTCCAGTGGAGGGCAACGAAAATGATCAGGGGGCTGGGACACATGACTTACAAGGAGAGGTTGAGGGAACTGGGCTTGTTTAGTCTGCAGAAGAGAAGAGTGAGGGGGGATTTGACAGCAACCTTCAACTACCTGAAGGGGCGGTTCCAAAAAGAGGATGGAGCTTGGCTGTTCTCAGTGGTGGCAGATGACAGAACAAGGAGCAATGGTCTCAAGTTGCAGTGGGGGAGGTCTAGGTTGGATATTAGGAAACACTATTTCACTAG
This sequence comes from Dermochelys coriacea, assembly GCF_009764565.3. NCBI lineage: Eukaryota > Metazoa > Chordata > Testudines > Dermochelyidae > Dermochelys > Dermochelys coriacea. The sequence continues at coordinate 95,397,952 of NC_050068.2, read as the reverse complement.
GAGGGTGGTGAAGCACTGGAATGGGTTACCAAGGGAGGTGGTGGAATCTTTATCCTTAGAGGTTTTTAAGGCCTGGCTTGACAAATCCCTGGCAGGGATGATTTAGTTGGGGTTAGTCCTGCTTTGAGCAGGGGGGTGGACTTGATGACCTCCTGAGGTATCTTCCAACCCTAATCTTCTATGGTTCTATAAGTCAGACTTTAGGGAATGTATATATATATATATATATATATATATATATATATATATATATATTCACACATATGCACACACACACACACACCTTACATAATATTTGTACACACATTTCTCAATGGTATTCATGACCATTGTGACCCCAGCTTTTATTGAAGACCTCATATGACATTCTTTATGGATTAAATGCCACAAAAGCATTTTGTCAGGCCTGGTAGGAGTTACTGTTAAAGAACAGTGAACCCTTTGCCAGTTGGCATTGATGGGTTCGTAGGGTCACACTTAGTAACGGAAATTATCACATGGTATGCTCTCATTATAAAAGATTCATATACAGTAGAGTCCTGCCTCTGAGATATATGGGGACGTGTTCAATTCCCTCTCTCTCACCTGCACCAGTCAGGAAGCATTGGACCCAGTCTATCCACAGAGACCAGCTACCCTGGGAACAGACCCTGTTACTGGCTACCCACCGTGGGTAGTTTGCAATGCCTGCTCTTTGTAGTTATCGTTACTGGGATAGAAAGGTCTGCTTGCTGGAGAGGTGACCATTATCTCAGTTTTATAGTAAATATATTATTTGTATAACCTCTCTTTTCATTCCTAAGAGCATAACTTCCTAATCTACCTTAAGAGCAGGACTTGACTAGACCTAAAATCTCAAGTGGTTTGAGGAACCAAACTGAAGTTCTTCTGCTACTTTGGGGCCCCTGCCCTAATGTGATACTCCCCAAAACAGCTATACCCCACATTTTATCTTTCTTCTAGAGGAAACACTATGGACTCAATTCTACCAAGGTTTATGTACATGGTAAACTTTATGTACTGGGAGCAGCCACGCTGAAGTCAATGGCTCATCCAGATTGAGAAAGTTAAATACATGTGTTAAGTTTTTGTAGATCCAAGACTTATCACAGTAAAAGCAACAAAGCATTTTCTGAGAGGCATGGTGCCCCAAAGATTAGACACATCAGAGGTGGAAAAATTCCTGCCTTTGATTTTTAGGAATTCCTATGTTTAGCTAGAGGCTTTGATAAATTGACCTTTGCAATATCCTTCCTCTCCTAACCTCTTCCTACAGTTTTTTTCCTATTAACTTTTTATTAAATAACCCCTCCCTATTGTTTTGTAACATCTCACCCACCCTTTCATTGAATTATACCTGAAACTAGTTTGGCAAGCTTTATAGGGCAGGCATAATGATTTATTATCTGTACCATGATATTCCTAGCACATTTTGGATGCTGTAAAACAGTAATAATAAAAACAGTTCAGCAATAACTAGCATTCTGAGCTGAAACTAAGTTTCTGTTTTTTAAACTTTCAATCAGTGCAGCTACAAAATACATTGTGTACACTTGCTCTTAACTACTTTCAGTCTCCATTTCTTTAAATTCTTTTTATATCAGGCGGAATGTTACTGATCACATGGTGCTGCAGACAAGGTTTCCTTGCAAATGAGATGGTGAGTCTCAGTGGATTTGCCTGCACTGACTGAATAAATACCGATTAATAAAGGACTAGTGGAAGGCAGGTAAGTGCACAGCCCCGGGACTTGGCAAATATGCTCTTTTAATCCATTTATTGATTAAAATGTTGTTATAATAAGCCAACTTTGTATTTTAGGTGTATGGCAACAGAAAGGAAAACTCCTGAAAGGCAGGCTCGAGCTCAAAAGTATGGTAGGACAGGAAGGTCAATCAAAAGTCAATCAAAAATTCACTATCAATCTCACCACTACTGTGACCTGTCTCATTTTATTCTGAGCAATCATAGTCACTTCAAGAATAAACCAACAAGTCTAGACTTCTAATTCCACTTACTCAGCACCCAGAAGACACCAAGTCATGATCTTTGCATTATGCTCCCTCTCGCCTCCCAATCTGACACATGGAGAATAAGAATTCAGAGCCTTGATTTCCACTATTAGAATTTCCCTACTAACACTAACAAAATTCAAGACAGTGTGTTGTTTGACTTAGCTCTCTAGTTCCATATTATGTCATATGATATCACATCACACTTCAGTGCAAACAATCATTTCACCAGTGATGATTGCTAATATGGTACGAAAGAAGGTTAAAATATTATAATTCAAAGAGCCCCAAATAAAAATATTACAAGAATTGACAATAATCATAGAGCTACCTACCTACATGCCTCTAGCTTTCATCCAGACCACACCACATGATCCATTGTCTACAGCCAAGCTCTACAATACAACCGCGTTTGCTCCAACCCCTCAGACAGAGACAAACATCTACAAAATCTCTATCAAGCATTCTTACAACTACAATACCCACCTGCTGAAGTGAAGAAACAGACTGGCAGAGCGAGAAGAGTACCCAGAAGTCACCTACTACAGGACAGGCCCAACAAAGAAAATAACAGAATGCCACTAGCCATCACCTTCAGCCCCCAACTAAAACCTCTCTAGCGCATCATCAAGGATCTACGATCTATCCTGAAGGACGACCCATCACTCTCACAGATCTTGGGAGACAGGCCAGTCCTTGCTAACAGACAGCCCCCCAACCTGAAGAAAATACTCACCAGCAACCACACACCACACAACAGAACCACTAACCCAGGAACCTATCCTTGCAACAAAGCCCGTTGCCAACTGTGTCCACATATCTATTCAGGGGACACCATCATAGGGCCTAATCACATCAGCCACACCATCAGAGGCTCGTTCACCTGCACATCTACCAATGTGATATATGCCATCATGTGCCAGCAATGCCCCTCTGCCATGTACATTGGTCAAACTGGACAGTTTCTACGTAAAAGAATAAATGGACACACATCAGATGTCAAGAATTATAACATTCAAAAACCAGTTGGAGAACACTTCAATCTCTCTGGTCACTCGATTACAGACCTAAAAGTGGCAATACTTCACAAAAAAGCTTCAAAAACAGACTTCAATGAGAGATTGCTGAATTGGAATTAATTTGCAAACTGGATACCATTAACATAGGCTTGAATAGAGAGTGGGAGTGGATGGGTCATTACAAAAAATAAAACTATTTCCCCATGTTTATCCCCCCCTCCCTCCCTCACTGTTCCTCACATGGTTCTTTTCAACTGCTGGAAATGGCCCACCTTGATTATCACTACAAAAGGTTCCCTCCCCACTGGTAATATCTCACCTTAAGTGATCACTCTGGTTACAGTGTGTATGGTAATACCCATTGTTTCATGTTCTCTGTGTATATAAATCTCCCCACTGTATTTTCCACTGAATGCATCCGATGAAGTGAGCTGTAGCTCATGAAAGCTTATGCTCAAATAAATTTGTTAGTCTCTAAGGTGCCACACGTCCTCCTTTTCTTTTTGCGAATACAGACTAACACGGCTGCTACTCTGAAACCTGAGGATTTCTGGTGATAGCATAAAGCACTTGCAATTCATTTTGGTTCTTGTTCCTGTTTCTGAAATTTACGTTTGTCCTTGTGTGTGTTTTAAAACTAGATGAATCTTATATATAAAACCTAACACTCCACTGAAAACCTTGAAGGAATTCTGATAAAAAATAAAATACGTTATTTTTTCCTGGGACAGGAACAACGTAGCATGAGAACAACAGGATTTGGGGGTTGGTGTGACACACAGACTTTCTTTCTTTCAAAATAATGAGTAAACGTTCCAAAAAGCTACAATCCATTGTTTTGACATTACATCATCTACATCAGTACATATACTGAAATTTCTTTTATCCAAGTGATGGATTTTGACTGTTGCAAATGTATGACTTCTCAGAGTAAGCATTCCAGGCCAACATCCATCTACTGGATGCAATCAAATAATGTTTATTATATAATGTATTTCATGCAAAATATCAGAAAACTATATATGAAACCAGGACCATAGTATGCCACACAAATAACTAGGAAATCCTTTGCAAGTTACCTGATTTTGTGAATAAATAAAATAATAAAGGAAAATAAATGTACATAATTAATTTAATTTGGCAACTGTTTCATTTTAATTTCACAGTGCACTAGCCAATGTAGCATAGGCTATTTTGCAAAATTAATGGGGCCAGAAATTTAGTTTGGTGTAAATTGCTGATTTCAATGGAACTACGCTGAACTACATCAGCTGAGGTTCTTGTCCTCAAAATCTTACTAACATGAGACCTTATTATAGCTCCTATTAAATTACTATTACAGAATCAACTGTGATCACCCTGTGCACTCAGGCAATGTGGGAAAGAAGGCACAAAGGGGAATTTTTCAATAGTGTCCAAGTGACTTAAAAACCGAATTCACTTGGAATAAAATTTTCACAATGTACAGTGGGTCCTCCCAGATCTAACTTCCTCACCAACATGGTGATTGGAAGGGAAAATAGCAGGAAAGAATAGCGCCGTAGCTTCTCTTCTGTTCCTGGTGATATTGTGCAAGTGTGAGGCATGATGCTGCACACAGGTTTAGCAATCAGCCTACTATAGTGGATACTGGTCTCAAGCAACAGTTGATCCCCTAATCCTTTGTTGAGGATTAAATTATCATTCCAGTCTTTTATTACTGGTACCTGTGCCTAAGGGAATGATGAATAGCCCCACTGACCTCAGTGTTAATATTAAGATGTTGTTATATAGCATAATGGTTACACTGTGATAAAGCTGAAAAGTGCTAATGGAAAATGGCCAGAACTTTCTGAGTAACATTTTTGCCAGCTAAACCAATATATTGTATAAAGGGGCCTATAGTCAGATAGTAATATATTTGAGTACCACATTTATTTTAAATCCACAGTAATATTTGCGTATAAATTTAGTGTTCCTATAAGGTGATAAATTGTTAGCTGTGGAGTTGCAGGCTCTCTCTTTGTGTTTGGAAGAGTTACAACATAGGCAAGTTTCAGAGTAGCAGCCGGGTTAGTCTGTATTCGCAAAAAAGAAAAGGAGTACTTGTGGCACCTTAGAGACTAACAAATTTATTTGAGCATAAGCTTTCGTGAGCTACAGCTCACTTCATCAGAAGGCAACAACTGTGTAAGCTTTTCTACGCTGATCCAGTCTATCTGCCTAGAGTTTTTTTTAGTGTTCCCTTCAACATAGTATCTGAACACAGTCATTAAGATTCACCTAGCATTCCCATTGTAGAATTTACTCTTTCCCTTTCTTTTAGCTTCACCAGCTCTCCTTACTGTTTTCTTTCTCATTACTGTGGCATTTTTAATACTAGCAGACTTCTACAGAAAGGCAAATCTTACAACATGCTTTTAAAAATCGGACTACTTCTATAGATGAGAGGTAAAAACACCCATTTAGTCCTTGGCCTCTCTTCTGAGAGTAACAAAAAGTGTACCAATTAATGTCCCAGCAGATCATAGAATCATAGAAGGTTAGGGTTGGAAGGGACCTCAGGAGGTCATCTAGTCCAACCCCCTGCTCAAAGCAGGACCAACCCCCAATTTTTGCCCCAGATCCCTAATTGGCCCCTTCAAGGATTGAACTCACAACCCTGGGTTTAGCAGGCCAATGCGCAACCCACTGAGCTATTCCTCCGCCCCCCCCAGTCAGTTCTGATCTGATGCTTGTGCACTGGATTGCAAAACAATTCCAACCATCCTGACACAACATTTTGTATATGTACTCTATGAGTTTAGAAATTTGTATATTTCTGCTGTAAATGCTTTACAATTTTTTTTAAAAGCATATATCATTGAGCAATGGATCACAGGATAATAAAATCGTAACCAAGCTGAATGTTGGAATCACTTTTTTCTTACAAAGAACAAATTTCACACTGATGTTTCATATAAAGCATAAGTTTGTAATATCATGGATTTTGAACCCAGGCCTGGGAGTTGTGATGTTCCCCAGGGTGCAATCTGAACTGCTGTGTCCCCTTAGCTCCATAGCCTGGGATCCTTTTTACATGGCTTTGCTTGAAGAACAGCAGCTCTGCACACTCACAACTACCAGCATGCAAAGTCACTCCCAGCTGAATACATACATCCAGTCATCCATGAGTTATATACAGGACAACACCTGCATATCCCTCAGCTCTAGCTTTGCTTCCCAGAAATGTGCATCTTGTACTGCTCAGCAACCCACTGACTATTACAAGCTCATAGATAGATAGTCATTCCAACAGTTGGTACTGATTATGCACTAGGCTTGTGTAAGTAGAGATTGCCAAGCTCTTCTACCAAAACACACTGGTTTAGATAAAACAATAAAACAAGTTTATTAACTAAAGAAAGAGATTTTAAGTGATTACAAGTATAGATGCATATAAGTTAGGTTTGGTTACAAAAGAAATAAAAGGATAAACACACAAGCTAATTCCTAAACTTTACCAAGGTTTATAGGTTTAAAAGCAATAAAGGAGATTTTCCTCCCCAAAAGCCTACTGTAGTCTGTACAGGCTGGAAAACCTCCAGGCCAGGACCATTCCCCAAATCAGTGATGTTTCTTTTCTCTTTGAAGTGATCTTGTTGCCATGAATAGAGATGGAGGGGGGAGAGGTGATGTGAAGGCTACTTGTGATGGGTTGGATCACAGAAACCCTCTTGGGGCTGCCAATTGATATGCCAAGACTACTTCTGGCCCTGCTTTCCCTGCCAGCCTGGGACTCCAGCACCCTGTCTTGTTGAGCCAGACACGCCAGTCTGCTCCAACACAGACCCAGGGTCTGAACCACGTGTCCCAAAGATGCAGACTTAAGTGAAAGCAGTTTAACAAGTGTTCCTGTCTTTAATACTCAGATGCCCAACTCCCAATGGGGTCCAAACCTCAAATAAATCCATTTTACCCTCTATAAAGCTTATACATGGTAAACTCAAATTGTTTGCCCTCTATAACACTAATAGAGAGATGTGAACAACTGTTTCCCTCCCCATCCCCTCAAGTATTAATACAAACTCTGGTTTAATTAATTAATAAAATCACTTTTTACTTAATACAGAAAGTAGGATTTAAGTGGTTTCAAGTAGTAACAAACAGAACAAAGTGAATTACCAAGCAAAATAAAATAAAACACACAAATCTAAGCCTAGTACAGTAATAAAACTGAATACAGATAAAATCTCACCCTCAAGGATGTTTCAATAAGTTTCTTTCACAGACTGGATGCCTTCCTAGTCTGGGCACAATCCTTTTCCCTGGTACAGCCCTTGTTCCAGCTCAGGTGGTAGCTACGGGATTTCTCATCATGGCTGCCCCATTTGTTCTGTTCCACCCACTTATATATGTTTTGTATAAGGCGGGAATCCTTTGTCCCTCTGGGTTCCCACCCCTCCTTCTCAATGGAAAAGCACCAGGTGAAGATGGATTCCAGTTCAGGTGACATGATCACATGTCACTGTAAGACTTTATTACCCACTTGCCAGCCAACAGGTATACAGGAAGACTTACAAGTAAAACAGAAAGAAAAGGAGTACTTGTGGTACCTTAGAGACTAACAAATTTATTTGAGCATAAGCTTTCATGAGCTACAGCTCACTTCATCGGATGCATTCAGTGGAAAATACAATGGGGAGATTTATATACAAAGAGAACATGAAACAATGGGTGTTATCATACACACTGTAAGGAGAGTGATCACTTAAGATGAGCTATTACCAGCGGGGGTGGGGGAGGGAGGAAGAAAACCTTTTGTAGTGATAATCAAGGTGGGCCATTTCCAGCAGTTGACAAGAATGTCTGAGGAACAGTGTGTGGCGGGGGGGGGGGGGGGGGAAATAACATGGGGAAATAGTTTTACTTTGTGTAATGAGCCATCCGCTCCCAGTCTCTATTCAAGCCTAAATTAATGTATCAAGTTTGCAAACTAATTCCAATTCAGCAGTCTCTCATTGGAGTCTGTTTTTGAAGTTTTTTTGTTGAAGTATTGCCACTTTTAGGTCTGTAATCGAGTGACCAGAGAGATTGAAGTGTTCTCCAACTGGTTTTTGAATGTTATAATTCTTGACGTCTGATTTGTGTCCATTTATTCTTTTATGTACAGACTGTCCAGTTTGACCAATGTAAATGGCAGAGGGGCATTGCTGGCACATGATGGCACATATCACATTGGTAGATGTGCAGGTGAACAAGCCTCTGATGGTGTGGCTGATGTGATTAGGCCCTATGATGGTGTCCCCTGAATAGATATGTGGACACAGTTGGCAACAGGCTTTGTTGCAAGGATAGGTTCCTGGGTTAGTGGTTCTGTTGTGTGGTGTGTGGTTGCTGGTGAGTATTTGCTTCAGGTTGGGGGGCTGTCTGTAAGCAAGGACTGGCCTGTCTCCCAAGATCTGTGAGAGTGATGGGTCATCCTTCAGGATAGGTTGTAGATCCTTGATGATGCATTGGAGAGGTTTTAGTTGGGGGCCCACCTTGATTATAACTACAAAAGGTTTTCTCCCTCTCCCCCCCCCCCCGCTGGTAATAGCTCATCTTAAGTGATCACTCTCCTTACAGTGTGTATGATAACACCCATTGTTACATTGGGGAGATTTATATACACAGAGAACATGAATTTTCCACTGAATACATCCGATGACGTGAGCTGTAGCTCACGAAAGCTCAAATAAATTTGTTAGTCTCTAAGGCGCCACAGGTACTCCTTTTCTTTTTGCGAATACAGACTAACACAGCTGCTACTCTGAAACAAGCAAAACAGAGCCATCTACGATCAATTGTCCTGGTCAATGGGAGCCATTAAGATTCCAAACCATCATTAATGCCCCACACTTTGCATAACTACAATAGGACCTCAGAGTTATATTTCATATTTCTAGTTTCAGGTACAAAGAGTGATACATTTATACAAATAGGATGACCAAACTCAGTAGATTATAAGCTTTCTAATGATACCTTACAAGAGATATTTTGCGTGAAGCATATTCCAGTTTCATTATATTCACATTCATTAGCATATTTTTATAAAATCATATAGAGTGCAACATCACATTACTGTCTCTTATTTTTATACCCTCCTCCTTTCTTTCAGGATTACCCCCCCCCCCAACACACACACACCAAGGTGCAGACAGTCTCCCTTGTATGTGAGGTTTGTAGCATTTCTGGGATGAAATGTGAATTCTTTGTTTATACACCACCCGTGCCCCAGGGTTCGCCATTTAAGCAGATAATGGCACTTCAGCACCTGGCTGGTGCCAGTGTGCCTTTGTCTTTGAGCAAATGGTTTGCAGGCACTACTCAGAACTACAAAACAGCACTACAGCAGTCTTATAAAAAGGCACCCAGTTGCGAACCCCTATGAGCTGCAAACAGAGGAGAAGCAAACAGAGTGAGTTTGCCTGGGAACCATTTGAGAGTAGCTAGATGAGTGCTCTTGAGGTAGGTGCTGCATTAGGGACGGCTCTGCTGTGAACATCTTAGGACATGGCTACACTGGAAACTTCAAAGCGCTGTTGTGGGAACACTCCCACGGCAGAGCTTTGAAATGTGAGTGGGTAATCCACCTCCACGAGAGGATTAGGTCCGAGTGCCAGCGCTTGGAGCCTGTTTACGCTAGCGCTTTAAAGTGCTCCAACTTGCTGTGCTCAGGAGGGTGATTTTTCACGCTCCTGAGCCAGCAAGTTAGACGGCTATAAAATGTAAGTGTAGCCAAGCCCTTAGTGTCCATCTGCTGTGATAATTTGTTTGACCAGTGTGTGACTGGTGCTAGTTACAGGGACTGTTTGACTGTGTGTATGTTTGTTTGAAAAGTGTGAATTGGGGTGCTTTGTTTCAGGTGTGCTTGAAGTGGTTGATTGGAGTGTGATAAAGTGAGGGGCAACTGCTTCAAGATTTGTTAGTCTCTAAGGTGCCACAAGTACTCCTTTTTTTTTTTTGCTAATACAGACTAACACGGCTGCTACTCTGAAACCTGCTTCAAGCCAGCAGCCTTATAAAAAGATAGCCAGTTGCAAACTCGATGAGCTGCAAACAGAGGAGAAGTAAACAGAGGGAGAGCCCACACAGGGTTTTGCCTTTCAGGCTTCTGTGAGCATTCAGAGTAAACAAATCAGGAAAGCCAAGGCAAAGAATGAATTACAGCTGGCAAGAAATGTTAGAGACAACAGGAAGGGGTTCTTGAAATATATCAGACAAAAAAGAAAGATCAAGGATGGCGTGAGTCTGGTGCTCAATGGAGAAAGTGAGCTGGTAACAGAAGATTATAGGAAGCAGAGCTGCTGCTTCAGTCTTCTCACAAAAAACAACATGTAACTTGATGACTTGCAAAATTACCATAGATAATCAAGGGAAAGAGATGAAGATCAGGATAAGTAAAGAATGTCAGAGATCTTCTGACCAATTCGTATGAGTTCAAATCAGCGGGGCCAGATGCTATTCACCCCTGGGTGCCGAAGGAATGGGCTAAAGAAATCTCAGAGCCACTGCCAATAAATATTTGCAAACTCCTGGGTGACAGGAGAGGTCCTGGAAGACTGGAGAAGGGCTAACATAGTGCCCATTTTTTAAAGAGGGGAAAAGGAGGAGCTGGAGAACTATAGACAAGTCAGTCTGACCTTGCTACCTGGGAAGCTACTAGAAAAATATGTAAAACATTCCATCTACAAATACCTGGAGGATGAAGTTGCAATAACTAGCAGCCAGCATGAATTTACCAAAAACAAATCATGATAAACCAGCTTGATTTCCTTCTTTGACAGGGTAACTGATTTGATGGATGGAGGAATGCAGTGAATATAATATACCTGGACTTCAGCAAGGCTTCTGACACAGTCCCACATGACATTCTGATAAATAAGCTGGAGAAGTGAGGCTTGACAGAACTACCATTAACTGGATATGTAATTGGTTAAACAACCGCAAACAAAGAGTAACTATTAAAGGAATGGTTTCACAGTAGCAGCCGTGTTAGTCTGTATTCGCAAAAAGAAAAGGAGTACTTGTGGCACCTTAGAGACTAACAAATTTATTAGAGCATAAGCTTTCGTGAGCTACATTCATCGGATGCATTTGGTGGAAAAAAGAGGAGAGATTTATATACACACACAGAGAACATGAAACAATGGGTTTATCATACACACTGTAAGGAGAGTGATCACTTAAGATAAGCCATCACCAGCAGCGGGGGGGGGGGGAGGGGGAAGGAGGAAAACCCTTCATGGTGACAAGCAAGATTGACAGAGCCAGAAGAGTACCCAGAAGTCACCTACTACAGGACAGGCTCAACAAAGAAAAGAACAGAACGCCACTAGCCATCACCTTCAGCCCCCAACTAAAACCTCTCCAACGCATCATCAAGGATCTACAACCTATCCTGAAGGACGAGCCATCACTCTCACAGATCTTGGGAGACAGGCCAGTCCTTGCTTACAGACAGCCCCCCAACCTGAAGCAAATACTCACCAGCAACCACACACCACATAACAGAACCACTAACCCAGGAACCTATCCTTGCAACAAAGCCCGTTGCCAACTCTGTCCACATATCTATTCGGGGATACCATCATAGGGCCTAATCACATCAGCCACACTATCAGAGGCTCGTTCACCTGCGCATCTACCAATGTGATATATGCCATCATGTGCCAGCAATGCCCCTCTGCCATGTACATTGGCCAAACTGGACAGTCTCTACGTAAAAGAATGAATGGACACAAATCAGACGTCAAGAATTATAACATTCAAAAACCAGTTGGAGAACACTTCAATCTCTCTGGTCACTCGATTACAGACCTAAGAGTGGCTATCCTTCAACAAAAAAGCTTCAAAAACAGACTCCAACGAGAGACTGCTGAATTGGAATTAATTTGCAAACTGGATACAATTAATTTAGGCTTGAATAGAGACTGGGAATGGATGAGTCATTACACAAAGTAAAACTATTTCCCCATAGTATTTCTCCCCCCCACCGCACCCCCCACTGTTCCTCTGATATTCTTGTTAACTGCTGGAATTAGCCTACCTTGCTTGTCACCATGAAAGGTTTTCCTCCTTCCCCGCCCCCCGCTGCTGGTGATGGCTTATCTTAAGTGATCACTCTCCTTACAGTGTGTACGATAAACCCATTGTTTCATGTTCTCTGTGTGTGTATATAAATCTCTCCTCTGTTTTTTCTACCAAATGCATCCGATGAAGTGAGCTGTAGCTCACGAAAGCTTATGCTCTAATAAATTTGTTAGTATCTAAGGTGCCACAAGTACTCCTTTTCTTTTTATTAAAGGAATGTGGTTGGATTAGAGGGAGGCCTCAAGTGGGGTTCCACAGGGATCATCTATTCTGGGTTCGGTGTTGTTTAACATCTTTATTAATGACCTGGATATAGGTATAGAAAACATACTGATCAAATTTGCAGATGACACAAAGCTGCGTGGAAGGAGGGCTGCCAATACTTGTAGGCTAGAGCTAAAATTCAGAGGGATATCAATAAAGTGGAGAACTGGGCTATAGACAATAAGAAATTCAACAAAGACAAATGTAAGATATTACGCTTGGAGAAGAAAAAACAAATACAGAATGAGGGAAAACTGGCTTGGCAGCAGCACTGCTGAAAAGGATCTTAATAAAGAGTTGTGGTGGATCATAACCTCAATATGAATCAGCAATGTGATGATGAAAAGCAAATGCAATTTTAGGTTGCAGTAACAGAGGCATAGCCTGCAAGTCACAGGAGATGATCATACCACTCTGCTTGGCACTGGTTAGGCCTCAACTGGAGTACTGTATCCAACTTTTGTCACCAATGTAGAGAAACTGGAAAGGATCCAGAGGTGAGTGATAAAGATGATCAAAGGGATAGAATGCAAGCCATATGAGCAAAGGGTCAAGGAACTGGGTATGTTCAGTTTGGAAAGGAGGAGATATGATCCCCATCAGAGTGGAAATAATAGTAGTCTTCAGATACTTGAAAGTCTGCCATAAAAATGGAGAAAAGCTGTTCTCTTTTGCCACAGAGGGCAGTAGAGGAGGCAATGGGCTCAACCTACAGCATGGCAAAATTAGATTAAATCTCAGGAAAAACTTCCTACTGTAAGAACATTAGGACAATGAAACAGACTGCCTCGGGAGATTGTGAAAGCTTCTTCATTGGAGGCTTTCAAAAGGAGTCTGGATAGCATCTGTCTTGGATGGTTTAGACTTGTTCCGCCACTTGTGCAGGGAAAGCCCCTGGCAGGCCGGGCTGGTTTGTTTTCCTTCCGCGTCCGCAAGTTCGGCCGATCGTGGCTCCCAGTGGCTGTGGTTTGCTGCTCCAAGCCAATGGGAGCTACTGAAAGTGGCAGCCAGTACATCCCTCAGCCCACATCGCTTCCAGCAGCTCCCAGCGGCCTGGAGCAGTGAACCGCGGCCACTGGGAGCCGCAATCGGACGAACCTGCGGAAGTGGCAGGTAAACAAACTGACCCGGTCTGCCCCGCCAGGGCCTTTCCCTGCAGAAGCAGCAGAACAAGTTTGGGAACCACTGGTTTAGACACAACAAATCCTGCATTTTGGCTGGCGGCTAGACTAGATGACCCTTGTGATCCCTTCTAACCCTATGATTCTATAACATAACATATTTCCTTAGCGATCATATACAACATTTTATAGTTTTACACACAGTATTACATAGATATTAACAGGACAATGATATTCAGCAGATTATGAGTTTTCAAATGATACCTCACAAGGCATACTTTGTACAAAATATATCATAACCCTATAAAATGATGAATATGGGATACAGGGTGCCACAGAATCCCCATATAACTACAGAATTCTGGCCTCCAGCCAATATTTGCTGAAACCTGTTGCCCCAAGAAGCTAATAGCACTATAGCCTGAGCCAAGACACCACCCATGGGAGCACTTATTGGAGGTTCACCATTCCACCAATTCGTCTAACCATGCTATTTAAGTGAGAAGGAGACATAGGAAGTTTGTCCCAGCAACAAGGTGATTTCCTGTTGTGCCTTCATTGGACCCTGCTTGTGCCTGTTTCCTACACCCAACCCTGTCCCTGATTCCTGCTTCCTGCTTTGCTCCTGACTCACCCATGCCTTCACTCCTGTTCCCACTTTGCTTCTCCTACAGTTCCTGTCTTTATGCCTTGCCTCCAATCATCAGTGACCAGTCCTGGCTCCAGCTCTGGCCTCCAACTTCTGACCCTGACTCTGCCACTCTCACCTCTGCCCCTCAGCTTTGATTCCAGGTTCTGACTCGGCTTGACCCCTGGCTCTGTTAACTGGTGCTTGGCTCTGGTGCTGACCTTTGGCTTCATTCCCAAATCCAGATACCTGCTCCACCCACTAGAGCTGACTCCTGCTCTGACTACTAGGCCAGACTAACTACATCCGTAACAAGGTGTGTTTAAAAATACAGTTTTCTCCTGAAATGAAGGAACAATTCTCTCCTGTGTAAGGATTTTAAATGCTCTGTTTATTAATCAATGCTACTTTATATTAGATGAAATTGCTAGCATTTTAGTCACACTGTACTTACCTTACAGAGGTATGTATGTACCTTCCCACACATGCATCTCCATAGGTCTGCCATAGCCTAGTATTTCTGTTATAATTCACATTTTCTTAGTTTATTTAATTGTATAATTGTAAGTTTTGTATTTTGGGTATTTGTGTGGTTCTTTTCCGTTTGTGAAAGTTTGGACTTTCCTAGAGCAACTGCATGAATCACATTGTGTGGATACAGACTTTCCATATGTAAGAACATGTCACACTAAATTTGATCTCTCATGTTTTACAGGACTGCAGTTTCAGGTGTTGTGTTGGCAGTGAATCTCTATGAGTTAAAACCAAAGTGGATGCTGGCCTTAACTCCCACCACACCAGAGGCTGGGGAACAGGCAGTCCCTGCTGCTATGGCAATATCATTGAAAATCTACAGGTCACTCTTAAGACTACTACACTAGACAGCGTGGTACTGCTATCTGAAAAGTTCCCTACTAAATCGACAGAGTGATTTTGACTACTGTGTTTCAGAGTAGCAGCCGTGTTAGTCTGTATTCACAAAAAGAAAAAGAGTACTTGTGGCACCTTAGAGACTAACAAATTTATTAGAGCATAAGCTTTTGTGAGCTACAGCTCACTTCATTGGATGCATTTGGTGGAAAAAACAGAGGAGAGATTTATATACACACACACACAGAACATGAAACAATGGGTTTATCATACACACTGTAAGGAGAGTGATCACTTAAGATAAGCCATCACCAGCAGCAGGGGGGGGAAAGGAGGAAAACCTTTCATGGTGACAAGCAAGGTAGGCTAATTCCAGCACTTAACAAGAATATCAGAGGAACAGTGGGGGGTGGGGTGGGAGGGAGAAATATCATGGGGAAATAGTTTTACTTTGTGTAATGACTCATCCATTCCCAGTCTCTATTCAAGCCTAAGTTAATTGTATCCAGTTTGCAAATTAATTCCAATTCAGCAGTCTCTCGTTGGAGTCTGTTTTTGAAGCTTTTTTGTTGAAGGATAGCCACTCTTAGGTCTGTAATCGAGTGACCAGAGAGATTGAAGTGTTCTCCAACTGGTTTTTGAATGTTATAATTCTTGACGTCTGATTTGTGTCCATTCATTCTTTTACGTAGAGACTGTCCAGTTTGGCCAATGTACATGGCAGAGGGGCATTGCTGGCACATGATGGCATATATCACATTGGTAGATGCGCAGGTGAACAAGCCTCTGATAGTGTGGCTGATGTGATTAGGCCCTATGATGGTATCCCCTGAATAGATATGTGGACACAGTTGGCAACGGGCTTTGTTGCAAGGATAGGTTCCTGGGTTAGTGGTTCTGTTATGTGGTGTGTGGTTGCTGGTGAGTATTTGCTTCAGATTGGGGGGCTGTCTGTAAGCAAGGACTGGCCTGTCTCCCAAGATCTGTGAGAGTGATGGTTCGTCCTTCAGGATAGGTTGTAGATCCTTGATGATGCGTTGGAGAGGTTTTAGTTGGGGGCTGAAGGTGATGGCTAGTGGCATTCTGTTGTTTTCTTTGTTGGACCTGTCCTGTAGTAGGTGACTTCTGGGTACTCTTCTGGCTCTGTCAATCTGTTTCTTCACTTCAGCAGGTGGGTATTGTAGTTGTAGGAATGCATGATAGAGATCTTGTAGGTGTTTGTCTCTGTCTGAGGGGTTGGAGCAAATGCGGTTATATCGTAGCGCTTGGCTGTAGACAATGGATCGAGTGGTATGATCTGGATGAAAGCTAGAGGCATGTAGGTAGGAATAGCGGTCAGTAGGTTTCCGATATAGGGTGGTGTTTATGTGACCATCGCTTATTAGGACTACTGTGTTGTATCACTTTAAAGTAACTGGAAAACATTATTTTAACATTATTATGATGCAGTGACAATGAAGCACAAGAACACTTTTAGGGTAGATTAGTTCATGATAAGTGAAACACCACATGTGATACAACTGGATACTTAGCGTATTTCATTATGTGTTGCAGCCAGACAATACTCACCAAGGTCACTCTTTGACATTTTCAAATGTAATGACGCTCGATTTGCTTAAGGGAGTTAGCTTTTTAATCCTGCTGTCTCTGGTCTAATTTAGGCAAACAACACAACTGATACAATTCTTTATTACAGCTTAGTTATCTTCATGTCGAAGCAGCCATACTTTGTGACCTCTAACAGAAAATTCCTATGCTTATGACTTCCTTTTATTGCCTACCAGCTGAGGATCAGTTCCAGCCATTGTTCCTTTGGCAATAATTATTTGTAAAAGATACCAGAGAACACAGTACAGAGCCTGCACAGCGAGGCATGAGGAAGGACAAAAAATTGATAATGTGCCATCTAGAATGATCAAGTTGTCAAGGCTGACATTGACGTGAAATCCCTTGTTATTGTAGATGAACCAGTATGATACCAAGGGGCTGAATGTGAGCCAGATTTGATTTGTCAGCTTGTTGCTGTTATCCTGACAACATTTCAGTGAAATTGTCACATCTGCCAAAATTCTGTTAGAAAATTAGATCTAGCAAAGAACACCAAACAATCTTATTTTCTAATATTGAATGTGCTGGATTTCCCCCTGATGAGTCATCAGCCAGGAGCAAGAATGAAGTGTCACAACAATCACAAAGATACCATCTGTTTAAGGGAGATGATCCAAAGGCAAACACACATCTTACTGAACATGCAATTCATCAGATCGGTACTAATTAATACAGATATATATACATTGTATCACTACGCCTCTTTCCTAAAATGTTGTTAAAACATGCAGATAATGTAAATTTGCATTTAGTCTTATTTGTTGTGCTCTCAACATCTGCTAAAACTATAGATGAGTTTATTTAGCTTCCTGTCTGGGGAGCACCTGACATTTGAAAACGTGAAAGATATTTCCATCACCTGGTGCCCCCACCTGGTGTTTACAGAAACTAGCCTTCGGGGACTAGAATACTTCCATTGCATTCACTTAAAGAAAAAAAAAAAGGCTCTGCTTGTAGAGTGGTGCTGAATATTGACCGCAAACAGGCAAGTCCAGGAATCCTAGATGACTACCCCTTCACTGCTAGTCTGGGTGGCTGTTTTTTCAGTCACATAATGTACAGGAGATAACTGTCACAATTTAAAGAAGACTGAACACAGAAGGCTTTCTGTTCCTAAACTTTAGTAAATTTTAATCTGAAATATTTGTCACAAATGAGTAGTTATTTGTTGAGTAGGAGGGACCTCATGACATGTTTAGATAGTGGTATTACATTATAACAATGATTTGGTACATGCACTACAATAGTGCCAAAACTTGGTAGAACAAGACTCAAAGAAATAAGGAAATCTATTATGCCATATGTGTATGGCATAATAGATTTCCTTATTTCTTTGAGTGTATATATGTAGCATTAAATCCTATAGAGATAGCAACAATGTAATGCTATTTGCGGGGGATTGATCTTCAGAATACCTTACCTAGTCTTGATTAATGCTGACAGCTGATTGATTAATACAATAAGTGAAGAGCGATACAATCTATGGTATAGATGCTGGCTTCAAGATTATTGCCTTATATACTGCTTTCACTAATATCATCAAGATCTTTTTAAAACAAAGCCTAATGAAAAATAAGTATCTGGTGTTCAGTCTCTTTTAAATGTCAAACTAAAAATGGTTTTGCATCATATAATATTTAGTTGACATGGTTTGCAAAAATATGGGATATATATAATCAGAACAGACCAAATGAAATAACATTAAAAGCACAGACAGCTGTTTGTCTACTTAACAAATATTTAGATTGGATACCTATTTTTTTTTACTGGGCTTTGGAAGGTAAAAATGTAATTTAAGTGATTTTTGTAGAGATAAGCACCAGTAGAGCTAAAAGGCTTCATCCATCAATAAAAATCCCAAGAGGAGCTAATGTCTGTACAACAATCAATATTTGATTTAACCATTGCAACTCTTACATTTAAACAAAAGCATACATTTGTATACATAAAATGAGAGATTGCAAAGCGTCAGTGAACCTCTTTCTGTGTTATACATGTGGTTTCTTTAACTAGGTTCTCATATTTTTCTCCTTTTTTGAAAATGCCTAGAAATATGCTTTCTTTCTTTCTTTCTTTCTTTCTTTCTTTCTTTCTTTCTTTCTTTCTTTCTTTCTTTCTTTCTTTCTTTCTTTCTTTCTTTCAGAAATCTATGCAATCTGTTGTACAGGAAATTGAAACTAAACACTTATTTCCAAAACAGAATTTGCTGAAATCTCAAATATAAAACTGTATACAGGGGGATACAACCTGCAGATAAACAGAACCCTCAGCTCCTCACATCTGTCTTACTAGCACCCACCTGCTTATATACCTGGCCACTAGAAATAGATATTTGAGTGCTGCAACTCATCCCTCTTCACAGACTGCTGCATATTTAGACTATTTGTGTGATATGTCACAAGTCTTTGTTAAATCTTTTCCTAGATTTGCCATTTAATAATATAACTGTGTCAAATTATGATTTTACAATGAGTATGTGGCTGACACTAATATAGTCAATATAAGAATGGGTAAAATCCCAATTGTGAGAATATGGGTGCTGATTTATATGGACATTATTTAATCTGTGTTTTTCCATTAATAAATAAAAAAGAAGCAATAGTAGCTTTCAGTACTATTCTATGAATGAATTTAGAAAGCTCAAGCGGCAAAATCCATATTTGGGCAACGGCTTAATTTCAAAAGTATCAAGCACCCAGAACCTCCAGGGACCCCTCGGAAAAGCGGGCTAAGGGTACCAAATGCTTTATGATTACCTCTTCATTGTGAAGGAAGATGGGTATAAAAATCAATAAAAATGACAACTCAGAAAGAAGGAAGAGTTATATCCCATATAAGTCCCATAGATGAACCATGTCACTGTTTTGTATTTTATTTCTTTGGTGTGAAGGATGGTTGAGGGAAAACTAATTTCGATTGTCAATGGCCACCACAAAATGAGGAAGAAACAAAACAAAAATCATGTCAAGTCTATCAATAACATTAACCTATTTAAGAGGTGTCCCTACACTGTAAAAAGCCCTCCAGACTCCAACTTCACATAAAGAAAACACCATGCCAGTTCAGTTATTTGCCAGAGTTACAATAGAGAGTTATTGCTTCATATACTCTCATAAAGTTACTTATCTAAATACCTTAGCAGCCAGACATTATGATTGCACAGTCTTCCAATTTGAAATGACATATGCATGGCATTAGCCTTCTTTGCTAAAGTATATTGACTTTTTTTTTGAGACGCTAAATAATGACACTCTCATTGAAGTGAATGGGAACTATAAGTGCTCAGCACTTTTGAAAGTCTGCCCATATATTTTTAGAACAGCAGTATGCACTTAAACTTTTACCCAACATAGTAAGAACATTTCTATCAACAATCTGCCTGAACACATGCCTGGAAGCTACCTGAACACTTATAACCAGAGTTTACGAGATTACGGATCGATGTATTTGAATTTAACATACCAGGAATTAAGCTATAAATACAGAACATATCCCTAAAATTAGGTATATGAATTAATGAAGCTACTACAAAAGAAAATATTAAATAATTCAATCTATTTTAACATCATTGGTTATTGTTCCCACTATATGTATGATGAAAGACGGACATTTAAAATAAATGAATAAAAAAGAACAAAAGGAAAAGGTAAAGAACAAATTACTGGGAAAACAAAAATAAATTGTGTGTGTAGTGTGGGTGGTCTTTTACAGTTTTTGGTATGCTGTAAAAATTCTAGTCTCATAATGTGGTTGTCCTGTTATCTTGACAGTAAATCTTACTTTGGAGGAAGGGGTGAGCAAGCTGTTATTGTAAAAACCAACATCCACTTAATTCTGGTTTGGTCTATAATCAAGTAACTAATGACTTACTGTATTGCTTCTTACTTGAAATTTACCTGAAATGTGTCCTTATTATCAGTAAAATACCCTACAAGTTACAACTCAGAGCACAATCAAACCTGAAATAATGAGGAGTCTGGAATTAAGCAAGCTATTTCAATTGAAACACAACAAAGGAAATTGAAATGCTAGAGATAGCCACATGTGATCTGACCTTCTAACCTCCAGCACTACGTGTTCAGACTGCATTTCCCAGCAAAAATAAAATCAACAAATACTTTCAGTCAGTACTTATGAAGGTAATTCAGCTAAGGACAGTTTGCTCCTGGTTTTACCCAGCATGTCCTCTATTCTGAAGGAATGATAGATGGTCTGATATTTTCTTCAGCATATCATACAAGGAGAAATAAGTAACTTTCTAAAGGGCTGTCATTTTCTCTGTTCTTGATAAGTGTGTAAAACATGTTTCCTTCAGAAATTAAAAGGATTATTAAAATCAACTGGTTTTTAGTATAGACACACTGAAGTGAAGTGAAGTGAAAAGAACACATATCACAAAAGAACAACACTCAGAAGAAGCCATGCTGCGAGCTGTTTCTAATAAGTCACCATTTCAATATATTAAAAAATTATCCTTTCAAAAACACTAATTTATATAACACCACATTTAAAATGCCAGGCTTTCATGCTGTTGTGACAGATTAAGATGTGATACTGGTCTGAAACATCTAAATGCTACAAGAGTGCCAAATTGGATTAATAAAAGGGTATATGTGTACTTAATCAACAATATTTGAAGTGTTTGATGGAGGTACCCTTAGAGCTGAATGGTGTGTGTACTTTCATCCCACCATGAGACTAGGGATCAGAGAATTTAAACAGAGCAGGTATCTCTCCGTTTGAGTGGGTGGGCAGAATACTTGCTCTTTTTCTTTGATGATCAGAAGAACTTCCCACTGGAGGGCAGTCAGAATAGAGCTGTTGAAACAGAATACATAACTCCAGATTTATTGAGCGGATAGCTCTTTCATCCATTCACTAGCCTAGTGCCAGAAAATAGAAATAAGCCACAGGTTGTCATCCTTACACAATTTAAACCATTGTGAATAAAGTTTAGGAAGGTGGCTGGAAGGCATAGCATACCATAAAATCCATGTTGTTCAATATTTGTCTGCCCATTTTCCATTAAGTTGCAACTGTGGCATTGTCTAATAAGCACTGATTCTCAGCACCTGTCAAAAGTCCAATTGACTTGCAATATCCAGCAATTTTGTCACTGCAATTGCTTCTTTCATATGAGATTATACATCATGAACTCAGAGTTTCTAAAAGCAAAGCACGTCGGGTTTATTTCAAAACTCTCTTAAATTCAGTACTCTTGTTTATTCTTCCTTGTTTTTTTCTGTTTCCCAGGTGTTTTAATATTTTGTCTTTGCCTGTCTTTGAATCTTTATTCAACTAGACAGAAAATCCAGATGCATTCTTTCTGAGTTGGAATGAAAACAAAAGATTTCAAACACTTTCACACTAATGTATGTGGTGGTTAGGGCACTGGCTGGTGGATCTGAGAGACCCACGTTCAAGTCTCTGCTCCAGATGATGCAGAGAAGAGTTTTTCATCCCAGATTACTCTGATTCTGGGTCTCAAATCTAAGTCTCCTATCTCCCAAGTAAGTGTCATAGCTTCCAGGCAACAATGTCTATCTCTATCTCTCAAATCAGTTGGGAGGAAGAATTTAATCATCAAAAAGTGAATGATAATCGGGAATCATTTTAAAACACCTTATTACATGTGCAATAAGCCACAATCCCACAACGGAGGAAGAAGGCTGCTGCTGGTTAAAAAAATGACCTTGTTTAGAGGGAAAGTGAAGACAGCTATAAATAAACAAACAAACAATCAAAACAAATGTAAGAAAGGGGAAGTTGATAAAAATTAATATAAATCAGAAGTTAAGAATTGTAGAAAATTGACAGGAGAAGCAAAAGGACACAAGGAGAAATCTATGGCCAGCAGAGTTAAGGACAATAAGGAAGAGGGCATTTAAAAAATACATTGGTGTGGGAGGGAAATCCTGACAATGGTATTGGCCTATTACTAGACGAAAATGATAGAATTATCAATAATTCTTCAGAAAAGGCAGATGTGATCAGTAAATATTTCTATTCTGTATTTTGGGAAAAAATTATATACTCTCATCAGATAATGATAACACTCTTCTCATTCCACTAGTATTTCAGGAATATGTTAAACAGAAGCTACTGAAGTTAGACATTTTTAAATCAGCAATTCTGGATAACTTGCATCTAAGAGTTTTAAAAGAGCTGCTGAGGAGCTTGCTGAACCATTTGTAATGTTGATTTTGTAATGCTGATTTTCAATAAGACTTGCAGCAGTGGAGATGTTCCAGAAGACTGGAAGAAAGCTAATATTGTGACAGTTTTAAAAAAGGCTAAACTGGATGAACCAAATACTCATAGTACTGTCAGCCTGACATCAATACCGGGCAAGATAATGGAGCAGTTGATACAGAACTTGTTTAATAAAGAATTAAAGGAGGGTAATGTAATGAATGCAAATCACATGAGTTTATGCACAATTGATCATGTCTAACTTGATATCTTTTTTGATGAGACTACAGGTTTGGCTGATAAAGGTAATAGTGTTGACAATAATTCTGTAAAGCATATGATATTTTGATTAAAAACCAAGAATGATATAAAATTAATATGGCACACATTAAATGGATTAAAAGCTGCTAACTGATAAGTCTGAATATGTATTTGTAAATGGGGAATCATCATCAAGTAGGGTCCCACAGGAATTCGTTCTTGGACCTAAGCTATTTAATATTTTTAATCAATGACCTGGAAGAAAACATAAAATCATTACTGATTAAAGGTCGCAGAGGACAAAAATTGGAAAAGTGGTAAATAATGGAGATAGGTCCCTGATTCAGAGCTACCTGCATCACCTGGTAAACTGGGCATAAGCAAACAATATGCATTTTAATACTGCTAATGTAAACGTATACATCTAGGAAACATGAATTTAGATCATAATTATGGAATGGGAGACTCTATCCTGGGAACCAGTGACACTGAAAAAGATTTGGGGTCCATGGTGGGTAATCAATTGAACACGAGCTCCCATTGTGGCCAAAAGAGTGAACGAATAAACATCTGAGGATGCATAAACAGGGGATTTTTGAGTAGGTGTTGTGAGATTTTACCTCTGTATCTGGCACTGCAACCAGTATTGGAATACTATATTCAGTTTTGGTGCCTACAATTCATGAAGGATGTTGCTAAATTGGAGAATGTTCAGAGAAGAGCCGTCAGAATTATTAGAAGATTAGAAAATATTTCTTATATTGATAGACTCAAAAAGCTCAATCTATTTAGTTTAACAAAGAGAAGATTAAGGTGTGACTTGATTACAGTCTATAAGCACTTACATGGGGTACTGATAATAATGATAATAATAATAATGAGCTCTTCAATCTAGCAGAGAAAGGCATAACATGATCCAATGGCTGAAAATTGAAGCTAGACAAATTCAGACTGGAAATAAGGTATAGATCATTAACAGCGAGAGTAATTAATCATTAGAACAATTTACCAAGGATCATGGTGGAGTCTCCATCACTGACAAGTTTTAAAGCAAAACTGGATGGTTTCCTAAAAGATATGGCCTCACAGTTATTTGGGGGAAGATTAATGGCTTGCATTTTACAGGAGGTCAGACTGGATGATCACAATCTGTCCTTGGAATCTATTCATCAACCCATTTCAATGAACGCTTTATCAAAACCAAACATTTTGAACATATTTTACATAAATTTCATTTATTTAAAAATGTTCTGACCAGCTCTGATGAGTTATTAATTATTATTGTTAGTGTCAGTTCAAGTATGTTAAAGGCCCCCCCAAAAACTGATTTGGTTTCTTCACCACCTCAGTACCAGGGCTTACATTCCGCTGAAGCCATCCGGAGCAGAGCTCCAGTAAATATTTTCAAACCCATGGGAGCCCTGGCATGCCCCACTGGGCTGAAGCCCCGAGCCCCAGGGCTCTGGGACACACTGGGGGAGACTTTAAGCCGTGTTCATTATCCTTTACTGAACAGGTTGGAGGAAATATTTGAGCAGACTTGGGGAGGTGCTTCAGCACTTCTCAGGTCCAAGTCATGAACAAACCTTTAGTTCAATTTCCTAGACTAAATATGGCAATATTCTAAATGATTAATCATGAGGTGTCACTCAAATATTTGTAAGGAGCTTTGAGATCCCCAGAGGAACTGTCTTAAAGAAGTGCAAAGTACTATTATCCTCTTGAAACACTTATAATTTGGAACACAGTTTGTAAATAAGAAAAGGGCCTATTTCAGCATGGAATCTGGATTTGTTTCCCCATCTTTCCTGGGGCTAGTTTTAAGAACTGGCAGTTGAGAAATCTGCTTGTGTATACCAATTATATCCTGAATAATTTCTCAGGGCCTTTCAAGATTTGCAAAACACCTTGGATGTACCAACAAATCAATCAGTCTCTGCAAATCAGGCATTCCCTGCTCTCATGAGTAAATTTTCTAGACTCAGACAATATCTTCTAAATTGTTTCAGCCTAAGGTTTCCTGTTTGATAAATTCTGCAAATACACTCTGTGCTGTAAAGTCTTAGTCAACACTGGTATGTCTGTGAGAGCAGACACCCCAGAGGATGAGAGAAGCTTTGGTTTAATACCCACAATATTTCTTTATGTAGTCATGTGTAAGGAGTTGATGTTTTTACTGCTTCAGCAATCATTCAGATATCCACAAATCTATAGAAGGCTTAATAAGAACTATTCACTGTTCTGTTGGAGAGTCTCAGAAATACCTGGTTTTAGAGTAGCAGCCATGTTAGTCTGTATCTGCAAAAAGAAAAGGAGTACTTGTGGCATCTTAGAGACTAACAAAGTTATTTGAGCAAGTGAGCTGTAGCTCACAAAAGCTTATGCTCAAATAAATTTGTTAGTCTCTAAGGTGCCACAAGTACTCCTTTTCTTTTTTACTGTCTTTCATAACTTTAAAGTTTTGTCCTCCATCAGCTTTAAAATATAGTTTCACTTGCTGGCTCCCATAGATTTGTAACATTGCATGTAGGAATATAAGAAATGCCCTAACTTTTCCAGGTCAGTGGTCCATC
Source organism: Dermochelys coriacea (assembly GCF_009764565.3). Classification (NCBI taxonomy): domain Eukaryota; kingdom Metazoa; phylum Chordata; order Testudines; family Dermochelyidae; genus Dermochelys; species Dermochelys coriacea. The sequence goes on along the minus strand of NC_050068.2, from coordinate 95,372,311 downwards.
TAGCACAGTATCTTGTCTTCAGCAGTATTAGATGCTTCAGAGAAAGATGTAAAAAAACCCCTCATGATGGAAAATTACCTGCCTATAGGGTAGGTTTCTTTCCAACATCATGAGTCAGTTCATTCTTGGCTTATGCCCTGAATCAGGAGGGTTTGTACCCCAGGTCCATATTTATACCATCTTTTCTAACTGTGGGAAGAAAGGCCCTATGAAAAAGCCTCACCACCCTGGCCATCTGTGGATACCATTTTGCAGTTCCTTTTTCTCTTTTCTAACCCATGCTCCCCAAAATTCATCATAGAGTAATACAGAAAGTAATTCTCACTGTTCTTTTTCCTGCTTTTTCCTGCTAGATTTTTGGCTGAGCTCCCAATGTCTCTTCACACTGTACATCCTTAATCATAGACTCACAGAACTGTAGGGCTGGAAGGGTCATCTAGGCCAGAACCCTGTGCTGAGGCAGGACCAAGTATATCTAGTGCAGGGGTAGTCAATAGGCAGACCGTGGGCCAAATCCGGAATGCCAGATGCTTTCCAGTGGACCGTAGAAGCAGAAGGTGAGCCAAGCTTTGAGCCATGCCTGCTCACCAGTGCACAGCCCCTCCAGCAGGGGCAGGTGGCTGAGCTGGACTGTGGGGCACAGTCGTATCCCCCAGTGGCTGCTTGTGCAGCCACAGCCCCACTGGCAGCAGTGCAGGGATGGAGGCCAGGGCTGAGCAGTGACATTTCGGGGGAGGACATCTCCACACACACCCTGTGGGAAGCTTATTGTGTCTCCACTATGCCCTGCCCCCATAATCAGGGAGTGACGGGGTGTCACTTGCTCACAATGTAGCCCAATCAGAGTGTAGTGCTTTAGGGGCCCTAATTCAAATACCATAGAGATGGTAGGGCCAGCTGGGCAATGGAGTCCCAATTCATGGGCCCTGTGCCCTACTGGGCAACCCGGCTGGCCAGTGCCTGAAATGGTCCTGCAGCATCCCCTTGTGCCAGGGCACCAAGTGTAGCACCCACCCCGGCCTCAAACCCCCTTCCCCCAAGTGGTCCCCAGAGCCTCCCATCCCAGCCTCATGTCCTTCCCACCTCCCCGTCCCTTGGGGCCTGTCCCCAGAACCCCTCCACACACCCCCTAACTAGCCTCTTTCCGTCCCCAGTCCACCCGCAGTCACCTTATTCTTCCACATCCCGGGCTACTCCCATCTCTCCAGGGCTGCTATTTGGAGTCTCCTTGGTACATCCCACTACCTAGAGTCTCCTTCCTGCCCCTTTGCTATCCCAGCATCCAAAGTGGCATCATTAGTTGGATCATATTCCAGTAGCTTCACGTCCTTGCTCTGAGCTCAAAAAGTACTCACACACACACACCCTGCATTGCTGACCAGATCTCAGCCCACACCCATTCCTCCCCCCATCTCTCCTTCTTGGCTCAGTTGAGGGCATAGAGGAACATTTTGGAGGGCGAGCAGCAACATTTTCAGTTTAGGGAAATATGGTCACCCTACTCTCTGGGCATGGAGCTGGCAGGTGATTGGGAAATTTGCAGGGTGGGGGTGGTCAACTGAGAGGTTATATGCTTACAATAATTTTATTTGACAAAACCCAAGTTATTATTCAAATAATTCAAAACTTAAAACAGTTGTCTGAAAGTGTTTTAATGCTAATATTTGAATCTATTTGACATTTTATCTACATACTATGTCACAGTCTCAGACTTATTACATCTTTCTTGAAGGTTATTTTTAGGTTATATTAGTGGTTTGATTTTATTTTTCATTTAATGCATTAAAAATATAAGCAATTGGCCCTGGCTATATTACACCGCATTGTAGGTATCTGTTGAACAGGGGCACTTGTGGTGTGAACAATGTTTCTCTGGAGTCTGGCCCTTGACTATATCTTGATCAAGAAATTCAAACCTTGACAGAAAATAATTGACTACCTCTGACCCTGACCATCTCAGATATGTGTTTTTCAAAGCTCCAGTGATGGGGATTCCCAAACATTTCCTGGAAATCTATTCCAGAACTTAAACTACCCTTAGAGTTAGAAAGGTTTTCCTAATGTCCAAACTAAATTTCCTTTTTTGCAGATTAAGCCCATTATCTCTTGTCTTACTTTTGGAAGACAAAAAGAACAATTGATCAACTACCTTTAAAATATTAGAAGACTGTTATCAGGTTCCCTCAGAGTCTTTTTTTTCCCCCCAAGACTAAACATACCCACGTTTTTTTAACCCTTGCTTGTAGGTCATATTTTCTTAACCTTTTATCATCTTTATAGCTCTCCTCTGGACTCTCTCCAATTTGTTCACATCTTCCGTAATGTGTGGCAAACCAGAATTGGACACAATACGCCAGCTGAGGCCTCACCAGTGCCAGGTCGAGTGGGCATTTCCATATTTTACATGTAACACGCTTGTTAATAAACCTGTGACAGAATGCATCCCTTTTGTAATAATTTTTGTGCAAAGTATGCCTTGTAAGGTATCACTTGAAAACTCATAGGTTGCTGGTCAGTATTGTCCTGGTAAAATATGTGTGGCAAAATTGTATATAAAGTTATAAGACTTCCCTGTACGGTGTTATTAACACATGTTCCAAACCCCACAGCCTTGCCCAAATTGAGGTTGGCAAACAGATCTATCCTAAACAAAGGAAGGTTAAGCATTTAAGCAGTAAACAGAGTCATCAAGCAGGAAGGGGAACAAAGGGAGCACAAAAAGATGAGAAAAAGCCAAGAGGGAACATCCTTTCACATAGACTCTTTGTCTCCTACTGCCCAGCTAGAAATATTTTTCAAAAGAGGGACTAAAACTATAAAAGGGAGGGACAAACACTTCAAGGCACCCACCTCTATCCTCCAGTCCATCACGTTCACTGCTCCTGAAGCAACAAGGGAAGCATTTGTTGGACGTGGGGAAAGGGGTCCTGACCTAAGGAGTTTGGTAAGTAAGACTGGTGAAAGCATGTGGTGAGAAAACTTTTCTTTGAATTTAATAGTTTGTTAAATTAGGCATCAGTAGTGTTTTATCTTTATTTTTCTTGTAACCAAGTCTTATTTTTATGATTCATTGCTTGTACTCACTTAAAATCTCTGTGTCATGAATACATTTGTTTTACTGCTTTATCTAATCAAGTGTGTTTAAACTGAAGTGTCTCTGAAACTCTATTTAGGGAGACAAGTGGTGTGCATATTATTCCTTTAAAAATAATGGAACTAATATAGCTTGTATTGTCCAGGAGACTTGGTAGTACATGACATATTTCTGGAGGGAAATCTATGACTGGGTGCATGTTGGGGTCACTGTGCCGTATAAGCAAGGCTGGTGAGAGCCAGAGTGTAACCGGCAAGCTGCAGTTACACCAGCCACTCAGGGTGTGGCTTCAATGCTGAAGCGGCCCAGGTGGGAAATACTTCAGCAAGGCATTGTAAGGCACCAAGGTGGTAGGACAGTAGTAACACAGGTGCTCATTAGTCTGGATTGTACCATGGTATGTCACAGCACCCCAGAATGATATTAGTTTTTTTGTGCAATTGCACCACATTGTTAGCTGATACTCAGTTTGTGATCCACTAAGACCTGAGATACTTTACAGAAGTATTACTGCTTAGCCAGTTATTCCCGATTTTGTATTTGTGGATTTGTCATTTCCTTCATAAGTGTAGTACTGTGCACTTGTCTTTATTGAATTTCATCCTGTTGATTTCAGACAAATTCTCTGATTAGTCAAGGTCATTTTGAATTCTAGGAGTCCTTCAGAGTGCTTTCAACCCTCCCCTCTCCCCCTCTGAAGCTTAGTGTCATGCAAAAATATTATGATCATACTCTCCACTCCATTATCCAGTAATTAATGAAAATATTGACTAGTACCAGACCCAGCAGAGAACCTTGCAGGACACCACTGGATACATCCTTTCAGTTTGACAGAGAACCATCGATAACTTCTTTTTGAATATGGTATTTCAATCAGTTATGAACCCACTTTACAGCAATTTTATCTAGACCAAATTTCCCTAGTTTCTTCAGGATAAACAGTTAGTTCATATAGTGCCAGATTTAAGTCTCAGTTATCCTGCTGTCTGAAGTCAATGTAGATTTATACCAGGGTAACTACCACAGGATTTCATCCCATGGCATAATAAAAAATGGTACAAAATTGATTCAAAGGGTTAAATTATAATGCACTATTTAGATGACACACTGAAGTGTTCTGCATGGGACCTTAGAGTCATGTTATATTAGACTGCAGATTTGACAGAGTTAAGGTCCATCTGGACAACTTATTAAAATTTTTATTTTTTCTCTCCCTCAAGAGAAGAAATCCTTTACTAGGTGGCTAAGTCTTCCCAACATTTCTAACAGATTAACAATTTTAATAATGCTGAATATAATACTAAAAATAATCTGTTTTGAGGATAGCAGAAGATGTACAAACTAGGATTTTAATCATGATTAGCTAACATTACTGTTCACACCAAGGGAAAAATACTGATTAATACTGTATTAGTAAGACATTTTCTAACATGGGGGGAATGATATTATTGACATGAACTGTGACCGTATAGATCATTGTTGCAACTAAGGTCCTTTAGTTGCACCAAATCTTGTACAAAGGAGGTCAAGTAAGGTGTCTATAAAAAGGTTGTAATTTACTGGTTATGATTATGCTGTTTGTATGTGTGTATGTATCATTTTCATATTTGAAGTTATGAATATTGGCTAGGTACTTGTATCTCAATGTGTTTGATTCGAAGTAGCCTCAGTGAAGCATTTGGTCAGCTTCTTGAGAAAGGACTATTCTCAGTAAGTGCCCAGTCAAGAAACACTTAACTGACAATGGACTTCGGGAGAAGCCAATCCACATCTGAGCTTTCCTGGAAACGTTCAAACTAACATATAAACAATGGTGTCGGCCTGCAAAAAGCTGAATCATTCATGGACATATGACATGCCCAGGTGGCTACAAACTCCATTTTGTTGCTGTGACTTTGCACAGAAGAACAAAGGGTTTTCCACCCAGAAGAGAGAATATAAAAGGCCCTGGAAGCCTCTCCATTTTGTCTTCAGCTGGCTCAAGAGATGGTCTCTCCATCCCAAAGAGATGCCTGAAAGAAACTGGGACAAAGGACTGTTACTGGACCTAGGCCATAAACCACAATGTTGGTCTGAAAAGGATTGGGCCGAGACTAGGAAGGACTCTAGTCTGTGAAAGAAGCTTATTGGAACATCTCTGAAGGTGAGATTTACTTGTATTCAGTTTCCTACTGTATTAGGCTTAGACTTATGTGTTTTTGTTTTATTTTGCTTGGTAACTTACTTTGTTCTGTCTGTTATTACTTGGAGCTTCTTAAATCTTACTTTTTATATTTAATAAAATCACTTTTGCTTATTATTGAACCCAGAATTAGTGAATAATAACTGGGGGAGCGAAAAGCTGTACATATCTCTATCAGTATTCTAGAGGGTGGACAATTTATGAGTTTACCCTGTATGAGCTTTATACAGAGTAAAATGGATTTATTTGGGGTTTAGAAATTGGGAACTGGGAATCTGGGTGCTAGAGATAGGAGCACTTCTTAAGCTGTTTTCAGTTAATTATGCAGCTTTGGGGCACGTGGTTCAGACCTTGGATATGTGTTGGAGCAGACTGGCATGTCTGGCTCAACAAAGCAGGGTTCTGGAGGCCCAAACTGGCAGAGAAAAACGAGCTCAGAGGTAGTCTCAGTACATTAGGTGGCAGTCCCAAGGGGGTCTCTGTAACCGAACCCATCACAGGGACATTTTCAAAAATGTCTATCCTATTCACTTTCAATGGCACATAGTTTCCAAATGACTTGGGGACTTTTAAAAATCTTATCTATGGTTCAAAAAGGAGATAGACTAAGAGAACAGGACCAATCTTAAAAAAAAATGGATTCGATTCAAGGGAGGGAAAACCCCAGGAAATGAACATTGTGGGAAAGGGTCCCAGACATACTTTTTCTTTAGCACAAGGGTATGATCTGAGGATGCCACACAGAGCTCCTCATTATGGTTTACGTATCTATGTAACTCAAAGAAGATGGCCTATGTGACAGTTTTCGGCATACCGAGGACCGGAAGTCACTTGTGTGACAAAGTTCCTCCTCTGCCTTGGTGGGTTCTGTACTTTTTAGTGGATTTGCTCCCTCAGAGGTTCACAGCAGCCTTCAGTTTGGCCACTTCTGCTTGAGGGTCAAACCTGCCATTCCCTCAGATAACCTCATCACTGGCCAGCGTGGGGGAAATGGAGAACAATCTCCGCAGTCTCTGTGTCCCACCTAGAGAGTCGGGGACAGGCCAGATCCCTTTCCAAATTAGACCTTCCCTTCTGGTGTTTCTCACAGACCAGGTCAACTCCTCCTGTGTCCGATCAGGAGTTGGTGGTATGGGGAGAACCCGGGCCTACCCTCTACACTGGATTCCAGCCCAGGGCCCTGTGGATAGCAGCTGTCTACAATGTCCCCTGTATCAGCTGCATGACAGCTACAACTCTCTGGGCTACTTCCCCATGGCCTTCCCCCAGCACCTTCTTTATTCTCACTGCAGCATCTTCCTCCTGAAGCCTGATCACGCTTGTACTCTTCAGTCCTCCAGCAGCACACCTTCTCACTCCCTACTCCTTGCATGCCCCCTCAGTAACTAATGGGAGGTCCTTTTTAAACCAGCTGTCCTGATTAGCCTGCCTGACATAATTGATTCTAGTAAGTTCTTAATTGGTTCCAGGTGTCTTAATTAGCTTGCCTGTCTTAATTGGTTCTAGCAGGTTCCTGATTGCTCTAGGGAAGCCCCTGCTCTGATCACTCAGGGAACAGAAAACTATTCATCCAGTGGCCAGTATATTTGCCTTTTACCAGACTCCTTTGGCACGGTTCACCTCAATCCCAGACACCTGCCCCTTTTGCGGCGTGAGGGATACCCTGGCACATATATACTTGGAGTGTGCCAGGCTGCAGCCCCTATTCCGGCTCCTCACCAATATTTTATGACGTTTTTGGTTACACTTCCTCCCCTCACCTTCTCATTTATGCACTCCCTATCCGTGGCCCCACAAAGTCACGGGATCTCCTGGTCAAGCTCCTCCTGGCCCTAGCTAAAATGGCCATCTATAAAACCAGAGTGAGGAGGTTGGCCGATGGAGTCTCCTGTGACTGTGGGGCCTATTTCCGATCCTCGGTCCATTCACATATCTGGGCAGAGTTCCTCTGGGCGGTGTCCTCTGATTCCCTTGACGCCTTTGAGGAGCAGTGGGCGCTGTCCGGGGTTCTCTGCTCAGTGTCCCCGTCTGGTTTCCTTCGTTTGACCCTTTGACCGCACTCCTGTCCCTGTTATTTCATTAGTTGTCCCCTGGAATTTTTTGGGCATCTAGGTCCTGTGGATCCCCCTTTTAGGCTGGGGGGGATCCTTTAGCGGTGGACGGGCTTTGCCCACCCACTTCCCAGATCCCAATAAGACCAGACTCCTGTATCCCACTGGTCTGGGTCTGTCACACTTGTTACTCCCTGCCTCTAGAATGAGGGAGTCATACTTGTGGTAAATGGATGTTAGCTCCCTTACAACCACCAACAGCCTTTCAGCCACTCAAGCAATCTCCTCCAGGCTATGGTAGCCCTGTTTTGCGTTGCAGTTAACAAAAAGTGCACCCAAATCCTTGAGTCCCTTAGAAGCATTCACCTGTGACAACCAGCCCCTAACACTGGGTGCACATAGAAATCCCAGATCCTCCCAGATTCTTTAAATCAAAGGTGCAGTGTACTCCAGTTTACAAATTTTACCACTCCTGTATGGTGCAAAGCACTTATGTGCACTTATAATAAAAAAAAAGAAGTTTAAGAAAGAATACAAAGATTCCTCTAAAAACAAGACAAAGAGATGGAAACAAATGGCTACAATAAAAAACAAAATCATAAAACACAAACTAGGGCCTACACTTATTAATAATTACCTTTCCTATCTAATGGAGTAGGTTTTCTTTCCAAAGTTCAGTCTTTTGCAGAGCTGGTTGACTTAAAAGAAACCCGCTCTGCTCAACTAGATGTCTCCTTAGTGCATGGATTCAGAGTGCCTCTCCCCACTCTGTGCTATACTGAAACAGTATTTTTTCTTTATTCATAAATGAGGCCATTCTCTGTCACCTCTAGTGTCCTTTTTTTAACTTCCAAATAGTTTTGATTGTCTGCAGTTGTCTCTGGTGGTTTCCCATTGACTAATCTGTGAAGAGGTCAATGGTAGAAAATTGAACTGTGCATTATGTCACCTGCTAACTCCCTCCTGCTTGCATAGCCCATCACTGAGTAGTATCATTCCCGGGTGACTCCTTTTGATTTTAAGACCATAAGAGCATAAACGTCATTATAGTTACATAATTTCTTAAATGTTGCCCATACACATATCACATCACGATTCTGAACATTCATAATTTGCAAGCTTTCAGTAGAGACCTTACATATTACAGTTCATGGACAAGTACGCTGAAAGCAATATATTTCATGTAGTGAGGCCATACTGTTGTCAGAGTTGTCAGGTCTGTGCTGAGAGTTGTTTGCAAGGACAGGGGACCTTTGCCAGAGGGGCCTTTGTGTCACTACATCATTCAGTGGTGAGCTAAGGCTGTGAGGAACAGAGGGAAAGACCAAGGTGACAAAGTCAGATGGAGAAGGTAGATCCTGAAAGGGAGGGTGAGAGATATGTTATGAGAGGAAGAGAAAGGGACCAGGTTGTGAATGGAAGTAGACCAGGATTCCTGCTCTGGTTACATGTTGTTGATTTGGCTTTGTTAAATAATTGTATATACTCTTTGTATATTTCTCCTTCCCACCAGCTTTACAATAGTGGAACTCCACTGGCTTCTAAATCTCCAGGCACAGCTAGCAGATATACATTTGATTTTGCTAAACCTGAATGCTACTGTAGATCCTTCAAATTTTAATTTCAATTTAGGTCATTATTAAGCATATAATCTCTCCTCACATAGCCAGCAATTTCTTCCTCTGAAATGCCGTTTCCACCAGCTTCATTTATACATGTGGTGATCACTTCTAAATTATAATACATTCCCTTCATAACCTTTCTAAGCTCTCTGATCACCAGGAAATATTTTTCTTGCCTTTGTATTTCTTTACAAATATTCTGTTTTTCAACACTCCCCTTAAATGAACACATTGATAATATTCATCTTGGACAATATAGACTAATAAAATAGAAGTGTAGTAATAAATAAAGAGAAGGGAGATGTTCAAAACATCTTGGTAAAAATCATCAACCTATTTATTTAAATGTATGTTTTAAATTTATCGCTGTTTTCCTCACCTTCACTCATTTTGCTCCTTTATTAATGCCTGCTTATTAAATTCAACTGCAGGATGTAAAATAAGTGACATGACATCCCAGTTAAATTTAGCAACGTAGACTATAGGTTCGGAAAATTTTATCCCCTGGAACTACAGGTTTAAATCTATGCAGTCAGATGAGCAGTCCTTTCACAGTTTATTTGTGTGGTTCTTTTGGATGATTTTTTTTTTAAAAAGGTTATTTCTGCTTCACATGGAACTTTTCAGAAGAGCAGGAGTTTGCTCTGGTATCTTTGCACAAAATATCTCCTCCAATTAGTGGTAGATTACGACATGGGCACAATTTGGGGGCAGGAGTGCTGGAAGGTTGCCAAGTCTCACAAGATACTAAAGGTACACTGCCTTTCAAAACAAGTTCAAGCCGCCCAAAACAAGCCAATCCCATTTTGGCTGGTTCCGGTCCGTGTCCACAGTGCCACCGGCCAACTGCCAGTACAGCCATAATACCATCAGACCCCCAAAAGACCACCCCAGTGGTGCACAACACCATCAGAAATGCCCCAAGAGTAACTGACCAACAACAATGGCACGGTGCCATTCCACTCTCCCCTCACAGCCCCGTGGAGCCCCCCTACAACCTCAAAGCCCAGCCCAGCATGTCACTCCCCAATCCTCCCCCCAAGCTGTGCTGCAGCCCCCCCAGCTTTGCCACCCCCTGTCCCCTCCCTCATACAAACCCCCACAGCCTGCATTCCCCCTGCCCCTCACAGCTCCCCCGGTCAGACCTCCCACAGCTGGTGCAGGTGCAACACCACCACCAGAGATGCACCAACAGAAACACCACCGACCACAGCTGAGCTTTTAATAATAAATTAAAACAAAAACAAAAAAAACAAGCAAGCATTGCAGAACCAGCGGCCAAGCAAGGGCAGGCAAATCGCAGGCTGCTGCTGCTGCAGCCTGCCAGCCTACTGCTATCAGTACTTCCCGCCCCCCCCTTTACCAAACCAACCAACTCCCCTGTACATAGTAGTCGAGGCAGGAGGCAGCCTGTGGAGAGAGAGTCGGCACTGCAGGGCACAAGCAAGCACATGCAGCAATCTCACGACGACCCACTGCGAGAGGGAGGAACCCAACCCAAGCTGAAAGACTGACAGGAGGATGGTGCATGGGCACGCCCGCCTCCCAGGACTCCTGGTTCCCTCATTGGCCTGCACTGCTCTGGCAATCTGGCTGACCAGGAGTGTTGGCCTCTCCCCATTGGCCTTGGGAACTGTCAGTCTCCAGATCCTGATTTCTTCCTATCCCCTTTCTTTTCGTGTTGGGAGAGGGATTGTGGAAGTGGGAGCCGATCATGCTCTCTGGCAGAAAATTCAAAACAGAACCAGCAGTCAGCTCCCGGAAAAGCCCCAAACAAGCAACAAGCAACCCAAAGAAAATTAAGCCAAGCCCACTTAAACCACGCGGAAATTGGCTTGTTATACTCGGACTTGGTAAGGCTCCACCCCCTGCTCCTCCTCTCGCCCCCCCGGGGCTCCTTCACCCTGCTCCTCCTCTTCTCTCTGAGGCTCCACCCTTGGCCAGGCCGGAAGACACAGCCTGTGGAAAGGGGACCATATTCCCCCTGCCCTCCCCCACATGGAGCTGGCCTGAGCCCCTCCCCCCCCACAGATTTGGCCCAAGCCCCTCTCCCTCCCCACCAGGCTCCTCCTAGAAGGCACAGCCCACAGTTTGGGGACCACTTCTGTAGGCTGTGGTAAGAGCCACCCAGGAGCCCGGGCAGCTGTGGGGAGCCCCAGGCAACTGTGGGGAGCCCCAGGCAGCTGTGGGGAGCCCCAGGCATTCCTCCTGACAGGGGGCCCGAAAGCAGCCCACAGCCTGTGTCTCTGTCCAGGGCAGGTGGAGGGTCCAGGGCTCCCAACAATGGCCCAAGCTCTCTGGGCAGCTGTTACCATGCCCCAACTTCCAGCCAGGCCAAGGGGTTGGGCCTTGGGGGAAGGAGAGGAGCTGGGGGTGAATATGAGGGGCCAAAATGTTCTTTGCCCAAGGCCTCAACAAATCTTAATCCGCCTCTGCCTCCAATCCCTGTTGTGTGCAGTATTCTGCTTTATGTACATTGGGATTCTTCAGGATAAAAGGTTTTATTATGTAAACATAAAATATTGTTACTCATTTAGTGCCAGAAGTATACTAGGAGCTTAAAAGAAAAAAATATAGGCATGGTCTCTGCCCTGAAGAGTTTATATTCTACAGACCTCATTCTTCAACTGTTTTTCTTTTTCTCCTCATATTTTCCAGTGGCTCCAAATGGTTTGTACCTTCTCACTCCCAACTCTCAGAGGTAACTGGGTAAAATGTAATGGCCTATGAAATACAGGAGGTCAGACTAGATGATCTAATTGTCCCTTCTGGGCTTAAACTCTATGAAAAACATTCCTATAACTCTCTAAGTGGGTCTATTTTACGATGCCCCCTTTTAAAAATCATCTCTCATGCTGACTAATTAGTTTAAAACCCTAAATAAAAGAAACTGCTTTCTTTGTTCATGGAACCTTTTAAAATGTTGGACATTGATAGAATAAAATGCCATATTTGCCCTAAGCTATCTTCCAACGGTAATTGGTAATCTTACCAACAGGTAATTGAAGAAATGGAGGTGAAGGCATAGCCCCAATTAATGGAATGACAAAACTGGCCACTGGGGCCACGATTTCACCCAGGGTGCTTAAAACTCCACAAAGAGATGGGGACATATGGATATGAGTGTAAATGTGGTGTTTATTTGCTTTTTTAATATGTTCATCTATGTGAGGAATGTTTGTTTAGCTTGGATGTTTGGCGGCAGCTAGAGAAAGGTGTCTAAAAATTAGGCTCTAAATTAAGTTATTAGGACAGGATATCATATATACATCCCCCACACCGTTTTAATGTATTATGCATGCTTTGGAAGCATGGTGATTCCATTGTCCAATTCTGAATGTCACTGGATGGTGCTGCTGAGAAGTTGTGTTTTGTTTTAGTGAAAAATGCAGCCCTTGTTAACAGTGTACAATTACTACTTGAGATGGGTGAGAAGGCAGACTTCAGACCTAGACAAAAATCCAGATGAGGTTTAGTTTAGGGTTCAGGTCTGTCAGCATCAAATTCATGCTAGCTGCTTCTAGTCTGGAACCCTAAAATAAGCACTTCTGGTATTGATTCAATCAACATAAGAGTGGTATGTTCAGATTTTGGATATGAATCTAATTCTCCTCTCTGTAATATTTGGTGTGCAGGTTAGATGAGAGCTTCTGGTTCAGGACCATCTGTAGAAATTGTATTTATTTTATACCCATGATATGTGGTTACGTTAATCTAAAGTTGTGAGAGTGATTTTTTTCTCTCTTTTCCTATATAAGTATAATATCTAATTATAGGTGAATTAGAGACCATTTTCTGTAAATTTGGGGTAAAATAAATACAAGTGAATTTGAAGGAAAACTTGAAGGGACTAGTTAAAAGCCAATCAACAAAAACCATTTAATATTCCTTCGTTTGTATTCAGAGGTTTTAAAGTATTTAGGTTTGAGGGACAAAGGAGGACGCTGACACTAGAAGATTCACAACACAGACAGACAAAGCTGGAAAAGGATATCAGGAAACTCTTAATAGTGGAGAACTAGAGATAGCAGGGATTTTGTGTGACTTGATTTGGCTTCTGTGAATTAAGATTATTTCTCTGATCAAACTCAGAAATTGGGTGGGGTTGACTCTCTGTGCATCAGGCAGGCAGACTGAACAAATGAAGTTATAGTCCATGGTAAAGAATGTTCAAAGAGTTTGATCCAGAACCTTAATATACTCTTATTTTTAACTGCTTCCCTACTGTAGAAATCCAAATTTAAGATTTAAAGTGGACATCTATACTTACTTAAGAAAAGATACATGTATCCAACTAGAAGTTACTGTAATTTATTCATAGTAATGGGAGGTATTTCCCATTAATATGCATAGTGAATATAAAGTATATTAAATATTGTTATCAGACTAATTTTAATAAGAAAGTCACCATACTCCTAAACAACATGAAAAATGTACTACAAGTAGAGGGAAATTCTCATGCCAAACAGTTTAATGAGTGTCATATTCTATTCATTAAATATACCATGTGCATACAGGTAACTAGTTTAAAATTAAACCTACATGGATGCTTCTGATACCTCTTTAGGAAACAACTTTGATATGCTTGAAACTTAGAAGTTATCATGCAGGCAAAATTTCTGACACCTTTCTTATTCAATTTTTCTCATCACCTTCACTTACATAGAAATAGGAATTGCATAGTGACATTAGCATATTAATTTATATGTATATATGACTAGCTATTTCCCCCATACATACTTTGCTATAATTCTTCTATTTTCCTGCTTTCTTACTTTAAATGCGCGGCTAGACCAGGGGTGGCCAATCAGTGGCTCCGGAGCCATATGGGGCTCCTCAGAAGTTAATATGCGGCTCCTTGTATAGGCACCGACTTCGGGGCTGTCAGTGGGCAGGAGGCACTGGGGGAGGGGTTGATGCGGGGGCTGCTGACGTATTACTGTGGCTCTTTGGCAATGTACATTGGTAAATTCTGGGTCCTTCTCAGGCTCAGGTTGGTCATCCTTGGGCTAGACTGTATCATAGTGGCATAGCCCTCCGTTGGAGGTGATGCAAATCCAATTAACCCATAGGCAGCATTGGGAGACACTGCCTTACAGAGCTCCTTGATGTGCAGGGAAGCACGCACACTGTTAGTCCCCTTCAAGGGGTGCAGTATGTCATTTTCCATGTAACTGGACAGATATGTAGGCTAGTACATGGGGCAACGGGCCTGGACCCATGGCTCTGTTAACTCTCTCCCCACTTTTGGGACTTGGAAAATTGTGAGGCATCAGTACCTATGTTTCCTGATCTGAGGAACTGAAATTCTCCCTGGCCCTTATGTGTGTTGAGCAAGGGAGAAAGGGAAACTTCTTCCTTCCTTCCCATCACTGGACTCATGGATATGGGTAGAGCAGAATCTAAGTCCACAGTCAACAATGCATTACTAAACAAAATACAATAGAGGTGTGCCCCTGTATTTCTATTTAAATGGATTCATTTTAATTCTGACTGTGAATCCACAGATACAAATGATGACAACATCAAAATGCTTCTGACACCCTGTGGGCCTAAAAGACCATTTTGTAGTGAAGTTGTACATTTAGTTATCCCACTGGAATCTATATTCCAGACGGAGATGTTAATGTGAACTGGGAATGTTTCTGAAGACTAATAAAACCATAAAATGAAATAATGCAGCAATCCAGTATCTGAGTTTTGGCTAAGTCCCTGTCCTGTGTAATTTACAACAGGAAAGAAATCACTGAGATGGAAAACATATGCACTGGCAAAACAGGGGACCTGTCACATCAATTCAGTGTCAATCCATCCAGTTAATGCAGACTTCTTATATTCCTCCCTCATTCATTCACTATTCTCTCTCTCTCTCATTTCCTTCCTCTTTCTGACTAAAATTTTGCATTGATTTTTGGAAGCCATAATTAGTCCTGTGTTTTGAACAACAGAACTGAGACACATCTTGTTTATCTAATATCAAAAAAATATCCTGTGGCCTCCTAAACTTGTAAAGATGCTGACGGCTTCAGGCTATAACTTATCTCTAAATTATACATATAGCATTTTAACCATCTTGTGTTGTGTGGAGAACTAAGATGCTACCCAATCAGCTCAGGTGAATCATTCAAGTGAAAACTTGTCTCCAATTTCTATTAAATGTAAAAACTTCTATGCAGCGCTCTCTCCCTGATGACTTTTTCATGATTTCCCTGTTGAATTTTGTTTTTAATACATTGGGATAAGTAAATAAGCCATTTCATTTTTATTTTCCCTTCTGTGAAATGCTTCTCAAGTAACTTGATTAATGTTCAAAACCAATATTTGAGCAACCACATAATGTAATTAAAATTTCATAAAATAGCTATAATAATCCTCGCTCAGTAATAAGCAACCTTATTTATCACACAAATGATTTCTTTGGATTTTCAACAAGTACTTTTATTCAGCTAACTAAATAATCTTTTTTCTGCAGGAGGCTTGCATTTTAAAGCAGACACTTGAAGTTACAGCCTGTATTTCTTGCCCATACGCAGCCAATATTTCATTGCAGAATGTTCTGCATATGAATGTACTGAATTTAGGCTGATTTATCCATGAAAGTATGCATGGCTGAGTTTCATTTTAAACCTGTCGTCCAAACTGCTTTTTTTATATCTTGGAATGATCCTAAGTTTGCCATGAGCCAGTTAAGAAGTTGGACAGTAGGCCAATATTTTTGTAGATATTTACAATTCTGTATCATTAGTTTTCACACTTCATGAGCCTTTGCTGTCAATAACAATACCTCGGAAACCTACTGGCTGCTGTGGAACCATAAATTTGATTTAAAAATATTTTATTTCCATTGAGTTTTGCACAATCTCTACCTTCAAAATACTATCCCCACAGTCAAGAATACAAGATACTGAATAATTTAAAGCGCAGTTCTACTCTCACTTTTGTCACTTTTGTAAAAACAGCAGCATAGGATTCCACATATGCTGGGTCTCAATGATTTTTCAGCTCATTTGCTTACTTTACAGGTAAAACTTCTTTTTTTCCTCTCTCTCTCTGCCTGCCAGTCCTGTAAACTCAGCCTGAGATCTGTAAGCCAAACTGTTCTTTCTGTCTCGCGTACTATGATCTGTAAAACATTCCACAGGCCAAATGCTTCCTTCGGTTACAACTGTGAAAAGGCAAGCCAACTATTCTCAGTCTGCCCTCAGTTACACTTGTGTGGACTATTGTGTTTAGTAAGGTTGCATAGGTGCAACACAGCACAGGAGGCTGGACTAGATAGCCTCTCAAGGTTCATTCCAACTCTTTATGTCTATGATTCTATAATTTGATGGTATCTGGATTGTACAGGTGGCCCTGCAGATGAAACTTGGCTAATAATTCGGTTGTGAATGCTCAAAGAGAATCCAGTTTACTATCCTAGAGCTGTGTAGGTTCTTCAGGGATGACAAAAGTAAATAGTAATGAAATCTTATCTCCATATCTTAGTAGAAAAGGTATGACTGTTTGCTGAGTAAGAATGTGCTATTTTACACAGTCACTTTTCAGGGGACAAACATAATTTAATGTTATTCCACTATAAGGAATGCTTACACGGCTCACTTCTTTTGGCAGTGTGTAGAGTACACCTCTTAGCATGGGTATAAATAGCAATGTAGATGGTGAGGCACTGCTCAGGCAAGTAGAGTAAAGAAATGCCTGATGCCAGTGGCTATATACCCAGGTATGTACCCCACATGGCTCTCTACTTGCCCAAGCAGTGCCTTCCCATCTACACTGCTATTTTTTGCAGTACTGTGTCCCACTGCTGGACTGGAACCTTTCCTGCTGCCCAAACCTTTCACAGACATATATAGCTACATACCACACTGTGGATGCAGCCTTCTTTTCACTGCAGGGTGTAGCTATACATACCCTACTTGGTGCTGCCACTGGTGTGCAGTGTAGACATAGCCATACTGTATTGCAATCGGAAAGCAATTCTTCTGTGAATATCACAGCCCCAGCCAGTCAGTGATTTGTGACACTGTTTTGTATTATAGGAGGAACTTGAAATATAACCAAAGGGTGTTCCTAATGTCCCTCATGATTAATTATCCAACCCTTCTCCAGGTCTTCAAACATCCTACTATTAGAGTTTTGCCAAGAAGATGCTTCAGCTCATCCATCTTTTAAAATAGGATGTGAAAAGGTATACCATTAATAAGAGGCATCTCATAATGCTATAATGATAATGAGTTGATAGTCTAGTCTCTTTGGTAGGGAGCGTGAGAACAAACCGTGTAGCCATATTTACTCCAAAGATGACACATCATAGTTGTGAAGCAGCAGCTCTGAATACCTTGTACATTAGGCAACAGTCAGCTGAATAATCTGAGCACTATACTTCCAATCATACCTTTGGACTTTCACTGATCAAAGAATACATGAAAGCGTTCTAAAACAAAAAGCAATCAGAATTATCGTGAATTTCAAGGCGAGACTAGATGATCATAATGGTACCTTCTGGCCTGAACATCTATGAATCTATCAATTGTCTATGTCTTCCTCCAATATAACAAAGTAACAGTATTGCTACTCTGGGCTGAATCATCCCGACCTTATTCAGGCAAAACTCCCAATTGATGTGAACAGAAAATTTGTCTGATTTAGGAATACAGAATTAGGTTTCAGTTCATGTCAGAGTTTAGAATGAACCAGAATACAAATGTCAACAATATCTTTTTCAAAATGAGTGACCTTTTGGGGAAAACTAAACAAACTGAAAACCAGTATAGTTTTAAAAGGTGCCAAAGAGTCCAATATTAGGGGTTTCTATAGCCATGAAAATTTGATAAGTTTTTTTTTTCAGGACCAGACTGGCCCAGGGCCTGATGATCCAAGGATCTAAAGCTACTGGCAGTGGATGCTTTACAGAGATAGATAAAGTAATAAGCATGTGATGAGCTTTCATGCAGCCTCTTTTCAATCACTTAAATTCCTTTTCATTGTGTGCAACCTTCTGATCAGAATTCTTTTGCATAAAGTCAGTAATTATTTAATAAGAATGAAGTTCAGTTTGAATCTGAAATGGAAATTAAACTTGTCAACCATTCTATCTTGAAATGTCTGGCTCCCCAGATATTATATGAATCCATTAAATGGGTCCCAGAAAGCCTAAGACTACTCCTTTTTCAGAGAACATACATGCAAATTTGAGGAGAACTCACACACATTCCCAAAATGAGACAAGAATTCTCTATGAACAAACGTTGGCAATATCAGATATTCTAACCTATAAAAGCTAGTTTTTGGAAAACATTCCCACTGATAAAAGAAAAGGAGTACTTGTGGCACCTTAGAGACTAACAAATTTATTAGAGCATAAGCTTTCGTGAGCTACAGCTGATCCGATGAAGTGAGCTGTAGCTCACGAAAGCTTACGCTCTAATAAATTTGTTAGTCTCTAAGGTGCCACAAGTACTCCTTTTCTTTTTGCGAATACAGACTAACACGGTTGCTACTCTGATTCCCATTGATGTGATTGTTTCCTGTTCCACATCCAAATGACAAGAAAGGTATATGTGGGGCTTGTAGGGATCATTACCACTTCTGAGCTGAAAATAAATATTTTCTGAAAAGAATACTTCATCTTTGAACAAAATCCTTAAAAAAGTATAAGTGGTTTTCTTCACACCTCAAAATGTTTTCTACCTTTTAACTTCTTGAGTCTGACTGCAGGGGCTGATTATATAACTGCCACTGGCTTGAGAAAGATGGATTCCAGAATTTAAAATCATCTTTTGCAGACTGAATATACTTTACAGGGCACAATATTTGTTTCTGCAGTCAAGCTCACTAGTAAGAGGTAACTTACAGGTCAAGCAAAAACAACCTTAAAGTTTATAATGCTATCAATAAAAAGATATTATGAAACAAAAACTACAAGATGGAATAGAGCCTCATGAAAAAAGTTCTTGCTCTGAAACAGGATTCTAAATAATCACCCCCAAAAGCTCTCTTGTTATTGCTCATTCTCTTACCTGTCCATTCTCTGCATGCAAATGTGACATGCATTCGTGGCATGCCATGAACTACCCTGAAAGGTAATGCGATTGACTGGCCATGGCTCATGAAAATAATGTTGGATGGAACAAGATGATAAAATTGGTTAGGAGATTCCAGAGTAGTCCAGGACCTTTATTCATGTCCCTCCAAGCAACTCAGCATCTTCAGTGAAAGACACTAGGTCTACAGATGAAACTAGTACCCAGGAGAGTTCCTCCCTCAGATCAGAGGATCTAAAAGGGTACAACTAGATCCTTATATTCACTGATTTACTTAAAGCACTTGCCATTTATTGCTAATGAGGTAGTTGCTGGGAAATGAGTATGTGAAAGGGACAACTTTTTATTTCGACGGATGTTTAATAGAATCTACTTGAGAAGTTCTCAGAAATCAAGCCCCATGTTCATTATGTTATTTATGTTTTGGGTTGTTTGAATATTCAGTCCACAGGTCAGGCTTCTGACAACTGGGTTTACTGTATATTTGTTAATTTCTAAAACAAAAAATGAGAACTCTCTAAGAAGGTTTTCCTTAGATTTCACAGGAGACTGATGATTTATGCTGCTCTTTCACCAGCTATACTTGCATAGTTGCCACCCGTCCTGGTTTGGGTTTACACAAATGATCCTAACTAACTGATGTCCTGGCCAATGACCTCACATGTGAGAAAACAAGAAATTATTGTGTAGGCCATGGAAGGCAGCTATGCCAGGGTCTGAAATGTCAATTGGAGATTTGGTTGCAGGATCGCAGTTCCTAATTAATTTGGATTAGTTTTTTTCTTGAGAATTAATTTGGGAAAGATTAACTTCAATGGGGATGGGGAAGACATCAAATATTTCCACTCCGAGGAGAGAGACAAACAAGGAGAAGCATGGAAGTCCTGCTGATGGAAATAGGAGAGATGCTCCAAACCCCCGATGGAGAAGGTGTGTGAGAAATGCCTGCTGAAGATGGCAGAAGGGTAGATGAGTAAGTTTTCCCTCTCTGACACCTTCAGACAGGGAAATGGGGGACTGCAGGTGACTGGGCCTCACCTTACAGAAACCAACTATAGATTAGTGGGTCAACTGTTGGGGGAAGTGAGGTTGTTTGGGAGGGATAAGTCCTCATAGATGGTCCATATATGAACATTTCCTGGCATCTTAAAAATATTTTGGTCTTTTGTTATAACAATTCTGTAACCTAACTAGGAGTTAAACAATTATTTTAATTCAGACCAACTTAGTCTAAATGATTCTTCCAACTCCATTCAACACCTTATTTCAAAAACAATTTTCCATAACATGCTTGTGATGTTGTGTATAAGAAAGAGGACCATTTATATCTCTTTTGTTACCACTGTTACACAATTTCCATCATGTAAGGTGTCAATGGAAAAGTGATTATTTGCTAAATAGGATTATACTGTTTATATGCATGTATCATCTTGATATCTGAAGTTATGAGTATTGTCTATGTGCTTGTATCTGTGTTGTATTCCTGGGTGACACCCTCCAGAGAAATTTATGTCAAAGTTAGACAGCTACATGTTGATGGCGAATTAAGGACTCTTCTATGTCCCACTGAGAGATAGAAAACTCATTCCACCCAGACAGTTCTTCCTGAATATGCCTCAGACAGCAAAGAGCCAATGGCCACCCCCCCACAGGAGTCAGCAAACCATGTAAGGACATGTTATATGCTCATTTGACTCTGGACTCCCATCTTGGACCAGTAACTTTCCACAAACAAGGACTGTGGGCTTTGGTGGAGACAGTGAATTTCCATGCACATGGCAGAGGATATAAAAAGACACCCAAGACATCTCCATTTTGTCTTAATTTCCTTCATTTCTCTGGATGGGTTTTCTAACAAGGAAGCTTTGAACAGGGACTGATGACCCCCAATCTAATTGGATGATTCCAGAGAGACTTTTGCAAGCTAGCAGTTTATTCCATCACTGCCATAAACCTGATACAAGGACTTTGCAATCATTCACATGTGTATGATCTATTAACCATTTATAACTCTCTTCTTTTATTATTAAACCTTTAGATTTTAGTTACTAAAGGACAGGCATCAGCATGATTATTGGGTAAGATCTGAGTTGTATACTGACCTGGCTAAGTGGCTGGTCTATTGGGATTAGAAGGACCCTATATCTGATGGAATTGGTTTTCAGTAACCACTCATAGAATCATAGACTTTAAGGTCAGAAGAGACCATTATGATCATCTAGTCTGATCTCCAAATGACCCGTTCCCCACACTGCAGAGGAAGGTGAAAAACCCCCAGGGCCTCTGCCAATCTGCCCTGGAGGAAAATTCCTTCCCGACCCCAAATATGGCTATCAGCTAAACCCTGAGCATGTGGGCAAGACTCACCAGCCAGACACCCAGGAAAAGATTCTCTGTAGTAACTCAGATCCCACCCTATCTAACATCCCATCACTGGCCATTGGGTACATCTACCACTAATAGTTGAAGATCAATTAATTGCCAAAATTAGGCTATCCCATCATATCATCTCTTCCATAAACTTATCAAGCTTAGTCATGAAGCCAGATATGTCTTTTGCTTCCCTTGTAAGGCTGTTCCAGAACTTCATTCCTCTGATGGTTACAAACCTTCATCTAATTTCAAGTCTAAACTTCCTGATGGCCAGTTTATACTGATCTTAAATAATTCCTCTCCCTCCGTGGTATTTATCCCTCTGATATATTTATAGAGAGCAATCATTTAGTTAGGCTAAACAAGCAAAGCTCTTTGAATCTCCTTTCATAAGACAGGTTTTCCATTCCTCGGATCATCCTAGTAGCCCTTTTCTGTACCTGTTCCAGTTTGAATTAATCTTTCTTAAACATGGGAGACCAGAACTGCACACAATATTCCAGATGAGGTCTCATCAGTGCCTTGTATAACAGTACTAACACCTCCTTATCTCTACTGGAAATACCTCGCCTGATGCATCCCAAGACTGCATTAGCTTTTTTCACGGCCATATCACATTGGCAGCTCTTGTCATCCTGTGATCAACCAATACTCCGAGGTCCTTCTCCTCCTCTGTTATTTCCAAGTGATGCATATCCAGTTTATAACTAAAACTCTTGTTATTAATCCCTAAATGCATGACCTTGCATTTTTCGCTATTAAATTTCATACTATTACTATTACTCCAGTTTACAAGGTCATCCAGATCTTCCTGTATGATATCCCGGTCCTTTTCTGTATTGGCAATACCTTGCAGCTTTGTGTCATCTGCAAACTTTATTAGCACATTCCCGCTTTTTGTGCCAAGATCAGTAA
Organism: Dermochelys coriacea; assembly: GCF_009764565.3. NCBI lineage: Eukaryota > Metazoa > Chordata > Testudines > Dermochelyidae > Dermochelys > Dermochelys coriacea. The sequence goes on along the minus strand of NC_050068.2, from coordinate 95,350,031 downwards.
TAAAGAGATTAAATAAGATTGGTCCCAAAACCGATTCCTGAGGAACTCCACTAGTAAAGTCCTTCCAGCCTGACAGTTCACCTTTCAGTGTGACTCGTTGTAGTCTTCTCTTAAAGCAGCTCCTTATCACCTTTCAATTTTCATGTTGATCTCCATCTTTTCCAGGTTAGCTAATAATTCCGCATGTGGAACCATATCAAATGCCTTACTGAAATTGAGGTAAATTAGATCCACTGCATTTCCTTTGTCTAAAAAAATCTGTTACCTTCTCAAAGAAGGAGATCAGGTTGGTTTGACATGATTTACCTTTTGTAAAACCATGTTGTATTTTGTCCCAATTACCATGACCTCAATGTCCTTAACTACTTTCTCCTTCAAGGACACTGAGGTCATCATAAAGTCTGGGTGGTGAGACAAGGGCTGGAATGTCTAAGGAGACTGCAATTTTGATGTCATGTTAGCAAATGTGGTGATACAGAAGTTTACTTTTGTTATTGGCTTAGTATAATCTACTGATAGAATAATCATCAGTTTGGGGTAAGTCTGCCCTATTTCTCAACAGTTTGTCCTGAATTTGTCATTCTCAGATGTGACCCACTGAAGCATGGTGACAGTGCTTATGCATTGAAATGACCTTTATGCCACCTTTCTCCCACTTCAGACACTTTGATATGTGCATAAATTTGTCAAACTACTAAATTTTTAATATGGTTGCCCATCATAGTATCTGAGCTCCTCCCAAGAGAAGTAAACACAAAAATGCACAGAATTACACAATACTTCCTAATGCTGACTCCTGAAGCCTCTCCTGGAAAGATAAGAAACCCTAACATACAAAAAGAAAAGGAGTACTTGTGGCACCTTAGAGACTAACAAATTTATTAGAGCATAAGCTTTCGTGAGCTACAGCTCACTTCATCGGATGCATTTGGTGGAAAAAACAGAGGAGAGATTTATATACACACACAGAGAACATGAAACAATGGGTTTATCATACACACTGTAAGGAGAGTGATCACTTAAGATAAGCCATCACCAGCAGCATGGGGGGGAAAGGAGGAAAACCTTTCATGGTGACAAGCAAGGTAGGCTAATTCCAGCACTTAACAAGAATATCAGAGGAACAGTGGGGGGTGGGGTGGGGTGGGGGGGAGAAATACCATGGGGAAATAGTTTTACTTTGTGTAATGACTCATCCATTCCCAGTCTCTATTCAAGCCTAAGTTAATTGTATCCAGTTTGCAAATTAATTCCAATTCAGCAGTCTCTCGTTGGAGTCTGTTTTTGAAGCTTTTTTGTTGAAGTATAGCCACTCTTAGGTCTGTGATCGAATGACCAGAGAGATTGAAGTGTTCTCCAACTGGTTTTTGAATGTTATAATTCTTGACATCTGATTTGTGTCCATTCATTCTTTTACATAGAGACTGTCCAGTTTGGCCAATGTACATGACAGAGGGGCATTGCTGGCACATGATGGCATATATCACATTGGTAGATGCGGAGGTGAACAAGCCTCTGATAGTGTGGCTGACCTCCTGAAGGTCGAAACAGCAGCCTGGATTTCTACATAGAGTGCTTCCGCCGACGTGCACGAGCTGAAATTGTGGAAAAGCAGCATTGCTTACCCCATAACCTCAGCCATGCAGAACACAGTGCCATCCACAGCCTCAGAAACAACTCTGACATCATAATCAAAAAGGCTGACAAAGGAGGTGCTGTCGTCATCATGAATAGGTCGGAGTATGAACAAGAGGCTACTAGGCAGCTCTCCAACACCACTTTCTACAAGCCATTACCCTCTGATCCCACTGAGAGTTACCAAAAGAAACTACAGCATTTGCTCAAGAAACTCCCTGAAAAAGCACAAGAACAAATCCGCACAGACACACCCCTAGAACCCCGACCTGGGGTATTCTATCTGCTACCCAAGATCCATAAACCTGGAAATCCTGGACGCCCCATCATCTCAGGCATTGGCACCCTGACAGCAGGATTGTCTGGCTATGTAGACTCCCTCCTCAGGCCCTTCATTACCAGCACTCCCAGCTATCTTCAAGACACTACTGACTTCCTGAGGAAACTACAGTCCATTGGTGATCTTCCTAAAAACACCATCCTAGCCACTATGGATGTAGAAGCCCTCTACACCAACATTCCACACAAAGATGGACTACAAGCCATCAGGAACAGTATCCCCGATACTGTCACGGCTAACCTGGTGGCTGAACTTTGTGACTTTGTCCTGACCCATAACTATTTCACATTTGGTGACAATGTATACCTTCAAATCAGCGGCACTGCGATGGGTACCCGCATGGCCCCACAGTATGCCAACATTTTTATGGCTGACTTAGAACAACGCTTCCTCAGCTCTCGTCCCCTAATGCCCCTACTCTACTTGCGCTACATTGATGACATCTTCATCATCTGGACCCATGGAAAAGAAGCCCTTGAGGAATTCCACCAGGATTTCAACAATTTCCATCCCACCATCAACCTTAGCCTGGACCAGTCCACACAAGAGATCCACTTCCTGGACACTACGGTGCTAATAAGCAATGGTCACATAAACACCACCCTATATCGGAAACCTACTGACCGCTATTCCTACCTACATGCCTCTAGCTTTCATCCAGATCATACCACTCGATCCATTGTCTACAGCTAAGCTCTACGATATAACCGCATTTGCTCCAACCCCTCAGACAGAGACAAACACCTACAAGATCTCTATCATGCATTCCTACGACTACAATACCCACCTGCTGAAGTGAAGAAACAGATTGACAGAGCCAGAAGAGTACCCAGAAGTCACCTACTACAGGACAGGCCCAACAAAGAAAACAACAGAACGCCACTAGCCATCACCTTCAGCCCCCAACTAAAACCTCTCCAACGCATCATCAAGGATCTACAACCTATCCTGAAGGATGACCCATCACTCTCACAGATCTTGGGAGACAGGCCAGTCCTTGCTTACAGACAGCCCCCCAATCTGAAGCAAATACTCACCAGCAACCACACACCACACAACAGAACCACTAACCCAGGAACCTATCCTTGCAACAAAGCCCGTTGCCAACTGTGTCCACATATCTATTCAGGGGATACCATCATAGGGCCTAATCACATCAGCCACACTATCAGAGGCTTGTTCACCTGCGCATCTACCAATGTGATATATGCCATCATGTGCCAGCAATGCCCCTCTGCCATGTACATTGGCCAAACTGGACAGTCTCTACGTAAAAGAATGAATGGACACAAATCAGACGTCAAAAACCAGTTGGAGAACACTTCAATCTCTCTGGTCACTCGATTACAGACCTAAGAGTGGCTATCCTTCAACAAAAAAGCTTCAAAAACAGACTCCAACGAGAGACTGCTGAATTGGAATTAATTTGCAAACTGGATACAATTAACTTAGGCTTGAATAGAGACTGGGAATGGATGAGTCATTACACAAAGTAAAACTATTTCCCCATGGTATTTCTCCCCCCACCCCACCCCCCACTGTTCCTCTGATATTCTTGTTAAGTGCTGGAATTAGCCTACCTTTCTTGTCACCATGAAAGGTTTTCCTCCTTTCCCCCCCTGCTGCTGGTGATGGCTTATCTTAAGTGATCACTCTCCTTACAGTGTGTATGATAAACCCATTGTTTCATGTTCTCTGTGTGTGTACATAAATCTCTCCTCTGTTTTTTCCACCAAATGCATCCGATGAAGTGAGCTGTAGTTCACAAAAACTTATGCTCTAATAAATTTGTTAGTCTCTAAGGTGCCACAAGTACTCCTTTTCTTTTTGCGAATACAGACTAACACGGCTGCTACTCTGAAACCTAACATACAAAGTCACTTCTCCTGCTATTTCAGTAGTAGTTTATCAGCCACCTCAGTCACTGGACCCATCTGCTTCTGTGCCCTCTTAGCTTATGGATGAATTAAATTAACAGCATTGGTGTTTTGTTTTATAACTGTTTAATGTGATATGAGGGGGAAAAAACCCACCAAGTACTGCCGGACAGGGTAAACTCTGGCCAACTAAGCTTTCCCATTTAAACCTGAGTGCAAAATAGCTTTCTGTAAAATGATATACATGTACCTTCCTCCTAACTGGTTAATTATCTGATTGAGATTTCAGCAGTTTCCTTTGTCAGTTCAGAAAAATAGGTTGTTGGTTTCTAACACATTTCCACAAAAATGATAATGCAAATGCAAACTAATACTGAACTGAATTACGCGTTACCTTCTCTACCTTCTTCATAGCTTTACAAGCGTTCATCTGCTACTTCTAACACAACGTGCACATGAGCCTCCAGATAGTCCATTTTGCTTTAGGTAAGGCTACTTAACCCTCTGCTGAATATACAGTTGACAGCACATTAAACAAACAACTGTTGGGTGCCCATATGGTCTTCTTTTGTCAACAACAACAAATCTCCAAACTCTGCTGTTTCATTAGAGATAGGATTATTTGTTTGCTGGAAATTCAAATACAGATCTGCATGTGTTTGCATGTCCCCAGGTAACAAACACTTTCCCTGGTTATGGCAATCTGACAGTGTCTGCCTTGCAGCTGGGATAGCTTCTGTATGAACAAATATACTTGGCTATTAAAAAAAAGCCTGCTGAAATCTGAGATTTTATCATTTCAGTCAATCAGATCATTAAAGTAGAATTATGGCCCATAACAATCCAAAAGAATGAAATTAAGAACTGCTGGCTCTTTGCCAAAAAATTAAAGTGCTATATGTTTATTTTTATCTGGAAAAGTCAATGTTCATTCAGGTTTCAGAGTAGCAGCCGTGTTAGTCTGCATTCGCAAAAAGAAAAGGAGTACTTGTGGCACCTTAGAGACTAACAAATTTATTAGAGCATAAGCTTTTGTGAGCTACAGCTCACTTCATCGGAACGAGAGACTGCTGAATTGGAATTAATTTGCAAACTGGATACAATTAATTTAGGCTTGAATAGAGACTGGGAATGGATGAGTCATTACACAAAGTAAAACTATTTCCCCATGGTATTTCTCCCTCCCACCCCACCCCCCACTGTTCCTCTGATATTCTTGTTAACTGCTGGAATTAGCCTACCTTGCTTGTCACCATGAAAGGTTTTCCTCCTTTCTCCCCCCCTGCTGCTGGTGATGGCTTATCTTCAGTGATCACTCTCCTTACAGTGTGTATGATAAACCCATTGTTTCATGTTCTCTGTGTGTGTGTATATAAATCTCTCCTCTGTTTTTTCCACCAAATGCATCCGATGAAGTGAGCTGTAGCTCACGAAAGCTTATGCTCTAATAAATTTGTTAGTCTCTAAGGTGCCACAGGAAATTGAATATTGCTCTTACTGCTCATAGGATGCTTCATAGGAAGAAGAGTAGATGGGAAAACAGGTAAAATTAAATATACAGTAGCTCCTCCACTTGGCTTTATAACAAAAATATTATCTAGCAAGAAGGAGAGTGGGAGGGGGCTGTTTCAGGAATGTCCTGCTTCAGACATCAAATAATGATGACCGGGGGAAAGGGGAATTCCCTTTCACCCCAAGGCAAATGGCTGAGGGAACCAGTTTCTGTGGGATTTGGCAGTCTAAAACTAGCTCTGTGGAATTCTTGTGTGCTGCTGCAAATTATTCCTTCCATTTGATGAACATCCCTCCACTGGGAATGATTTGCTTTAGAATATTCCCTTCTCTGCATTCTCAATATTCTTATGTCCTATACATGGAGGGTGGCAAATATATATTACATAAGCATAATCATACTCTTCTGCAAGACATTGTTCAGTGTATGTCAGATGTGGGTGCAGACAGAAGCCATTCCTCGCAGCAATGTATATGAATGGCTAGCAAATAAACAACTCTTAAGGGGTTTAAGTACTTGTTGGCCTTGTTTTGATACATCAGATTATGGAAAATTTACATTCAATAGCATATGTAGCATCCCTAATATAATTGTTTTGTATTAGAGTGGTGCCCAAAGGGCCCTGGGAGATTGGTACCCCACTGTATTAAGTGCTATACAAACACATAGTAAGAAAGAGAGTTCCATGGGGCCAAAGGGACTACAATCTACATTTAGACAATATGCAAACAAAGTGGAAGGAACCAGCATGGAACAACAAAGGTGATAGTGACAGGGAGGTGTGGTTGTATACAGTTCACTGGTTTGAGAGTTTGAGGTTTTTTTGTAAGATGTAAACAAACAAGAGAGACATGAATGCAATAATTCTACTGATCACAACTCCTGGCCAAAAATAGACTAAAATTCTCATCATAAATTAGCAATTCTTAATAATATACAAGAAGCAAAGAATTTCCCCCCATATATAATAATATCCATATTTAAAATTCATATGTGGATTGTAACCTAAAACTGTTCATATGTTGATAAATGAATGTTAGTCATTGACTCAAGATGTATTTCTTAAAAAACCCTGACTGATACGTAAAAGAGCCAAAGATCCTGCACAGAGCACATATTTAACTAACTCCTTAATGAATCAAAAACAAGATTTAGAGATAAAACACCACCGCTGTGAGATTGGAAAATATACCTTTAACAAAGCTCCCATTCTAATACTGAACCGAAATTCTATTCCGTTGATCAAAACAGAGGATTTGGTTTCAACATGCAAGCTTTTTCTTTATGGCAGTCCAGTGCCTTACATTCTGGAAATTTGTCTGCTAAAGAAACCAAAATGAATCTGTCAAAGCAGGGGTGGAATGGAGAAACAGTTTTTTTTTTTTTTTAAATTGACAAGTCTCTAAAACAGTGGTTTTCTGCTTCATTTATCTGTGGATGAAATATAACAAAATATTGCAGAGGGTTTTCAGTAACCTGTAAGGATGGGATTGTGCAGTGTAAGAATCAAAGTCCTTCAGGATCACCTAATATTTTATCACTCAGCAGGGGAATGTCAGAAAGGGACAGTGCCCTAATTCAAATGGAACTATAGCCAGTGCTGTAATTCCACCTTAAAAATGTTTCAGAGTAGCAGCCGTGTTAGTCTGTATTCGCAAAAAGAAAAGGAGTACTTGTGGCACCTTAGAGACTAACAAATTTATTAGAGCATAAGCTTTCGTGAGCTACAGCTCACTTCATCGGATGCATCCGATGAAGTGAGCTGTAGCTCACGAAAGCTTATGCTCTAATAAATTTGTTAGTCTCTAAGGTGCCACAAGTACTCCTTTTCTTAAAAATGTTGTCACATTCCTTGACTGCTGGATTGGTTTAGCTGGAAGGAATGCTATACTTCTGCTGTAAATGATAAAGTACAATCTTCTTCTAGCTGGGTCCTAGTGTAAAATCCTGAGGGTCACTATAGCAGACTTTTTAGTATGTCAGAACTCTGGCAAAAATAAATACATAAAATAAAAATCAGATTTGTGCACCTAAAAGTTTGACCCCCAGTTCCACATGTAGGCATTTGAGAATAAGCTTTTATTTAGGTACCTAAATATTCATTTAAGATCTTGGACTTAGGTGCCAATGTAAGATATTCAGATAGTATGCTGAGGGCTCCAGAATACAAACCTAGGTAAATAGTTTCTAAAAATGAACTTATAAGACCTTACTGAAAAATGGAAAAGGTAGAACAAGGACATTCAGTGTTCTGTGTTCCCTGCTTTCACTGGTCTGTGGCTTAAGATTTACATGCATTTTTAATAAACCCCAAGCATAAGCCTCAGGCAGACAAAATACACAAAAAAAGTCACTGTTTTGTGATTTCTTGCATGCTGTCAAGCTATTGGAAATAATTGAATCTGAAGTTTTTCAAAAACAAACTACATAAAAAGCCATATATCTATTTTTATACTGGTTTGGAACATTTTCTTCAGCACATCTGCTCGTAAATGAACATAACAGGTTAACACATTATAGTAAAGAGACAGGCTATGCCCTGATATTCCACAGGGGTGCAAAGAGGCAGGGCATAAGGAGCCACCTCACATCACTTTACAACACTGGGCATAACTTCAATCCCAGAACTCCACAGAGCTCTCTCTGACCTCTTCCTGCCCACATTTTTCCTCTGTCCTGTGCACCAGCTGCTCCGCCTTTAAGAAGAGCTGATCAGACATGCTGGGGGAAATACAAAATACTGCATGTTAGGTGGAAGCATAGCAGTAGACACAGTCTCCCTGTGTATCAGAAAGGAATTTTATGAAAATTGAGCTTGGTGGTTAAACTCAGCAGAAAGGGAGTCAGAGGATCTGAGTTCAATTCCGGGGTCAGATTTATTATTTAACCATAGGAATGTCTCTTAATCTCTCTGTGCCAGCCTATCTGTGAGACACTCAGATACTATGACTGAGGCCATATAACTAGACCCATAAAGCACTGCCAGTTCTCCTCCTGAAAGTGCGCTGCCTTTCAGTAACACCTCCAACATGAGGCTGTACTTTAAAAGCACAATTGATCGCAAAGTGTTTAGTAATGAGTTTTACTGAAGATATTACCAGTCATTGTCAAGTCTATTTTTAAAAAACGACTATTTCCAACAGCAGAACAGCTTACCAGAGAGCAGCTGGAACTTGACTCTGGCCATGTTCATTTCTAAATGCGATAAAGACTTCCCGCAAAAACAGCATCCTCCCAGGACCAGCCTACAACTAGGGAGATTGGAGTGATTGACAGAGAAAGGAAGAAAAGAAGAAGAAGAAGGAAAATACCCAAATATGACACTAGAAAAAAAAGAGTAGTTGTGAAAATACTGCCATTTAGGATACATCCATTGTGCCCACATACTATGGTGATGGGCTCATTTGGAAAAGCTGGATTGATGGATGGATGGATGGATATTTTTAATTGCTGTACAGTGCTTTGTGACCCTAAGCACCCCTGTATTGACATTCTACACACTATTGTAATAACCTTTATACAAAATATGCCTTGTGAGGTATCATTTGAAAACTAATAACTCACTGATCATTTTTCAGAGTAGCAGCCGTGTTAGTCTGTATTCGCAAAAAGAAAAGGAGTACTTGTGGCACCTTAGAGACTAACAAATTTATTAGAGCATAAGCTTTCGTGAGCTACAGCTCCGATGAAGTGAGCTGTAGCTCACGAAAGCTTATGCTCTAATAAATTTGTTAGTCTCTAAGGTGCCACAAGTACTCCTTTTCTTTTCACTGATCATTAGTACTCTTGCATGATAATGTACGCGATGTGTATTAAGAATTATGCATATAGACTAGAATTATGACCTGGGTTCTAAATGAGTCATGTCAGGCCTTATCATGACTTAGAGAAGGGAATGTGTATTTGATTCTCTGACCAGCCCAGATTTTAAACAAAGACAATGAAGATCCATTTTTACATAGTAGGTAAACAAAGCTATTAAGCTAACAAGCAGGGGAGAAGCCTGCATGGTGTCTACACCCAGCAGGAGAGAGAAGCTTGGTCTGGGTTTTACTTTTCACAAAAGGTTTATTGGTTTATAAAGACAGTGGGGCTGAACCTGAAGTGATCGACTGATTATGCTCCTTTCTATTTAGGTATACAAACAAGATCAAGTCAAATGTAAACGTATAATTAGGCAGGCCAAAAAAGAAGAGCAACTAGCAAAATACTCAAAAACTAACTAATTTTTTAAAAAGTACATTGGAAGCAGGAAGCCTGCCAAACAATCAGTGGGGCCATGGGATAATTGAGTGTTAAGAGAGCACTCAAGGAAGACAAGGTAATGAAGGAGAAGATAAATGAATTCTTTGCATCAGTCTTCACGGCAGAGGATGTAAAGGAGATTCCCACACCTGGACCATTCATTTTGGGTGACCAATCTCAGAAAGTGTCCCAGACTGAGATGTCATTAGAGGAGATTTTGGAACAAATTGATAAATTAAACAGTAATAAAGCAGCAGGACCAATGGTATTCACACAAGAGTTCTGAAGGAACTCAAATATGAAATTGTAGAACTAAGTGTGGTATGTAACCTATCACTTAAATAAGCTTCTATACCAGATGACTAGAGGATTGCTTAATGTGGCATCAATTTTTTTTAGAAGGCTCCAGAGATGATCCTGGCTAGTGAGCTAACTTCAGTAAATTATAGTAAAGAACACACATCAGACACAGATGAACATGATTTGTTGGGGAGGAATCAACATACTTTGCAAAGGGAAATCATGCCTCTATTCATTCTATTCTAATCATACCAATCTATTAGAATTCTTTGAGGGTGTCAACAAGCATGTGGATAAAGGTGATCCAGTGCACACAGTGTACTTGGACTTTCAGAAAGCCTTTGACAAGGTCCCTCACAAAAGGCTCAAACTAAACAGTTATGATATAAGAGGAAGTTCCTCTCATGGGTCAGTAACTAGTTAAGACAGGAAACAAAGGGTAGGAATAAATGATCAGTTTTCAGAATGGAGAGAGGTACATAGCGATGTCCCCTTGGGATCTGTACTGAGACCAGTGCTGTTCAACATATTAATAAATGATCTGGAAAAGGGGGTAAACAGGTGACAAAACTTTCAGATGATACAAAATTACTCAAGATAGTTAAGTCCAAAGCTGACTGCAAAGAGTTACAAAGGGATCTCACAAAACTGGGTGATTGGACAACAAAATGGCAGATGAAATTCAATGTTCATGCAAAATAATGCACATTGGAAAACATAATTCCAACTATACATATAAAATGAGAGGTAAAAGCTAATTTAGACCCCCTTAAGAAAGAGATCTTGGAGTCACTGTGGATGAAAACATCCACTCAATGCACAGCGGTAGTCAAAAAAACCAAACAGAATGTTAGGAACCAATATGAAAGAGAGAGATAATAGGCCAGGAAATATCATAATGCCACTATATAAATCCATTGTACACCTGCACTTTGAATACTGTATGCAGTTCTGGTCACCCCATCTCAGAAAAGATATATTAGAAATGGAAAAGGTACAGAGAAGGGCAACAAAAATGATTATAGGTATGGAACAGTTTCCATATGAGGAGAGATTAAAAAGACTGAGAATGTTCAGGTTGGAAAAAATATGACTATGGGGGATATGAGAGAGGTCTATAAAATCATGAATTGTGTGGAGAGTGTGATAAAGGAAGTGTTATTTACTCTTTTACATAACACAAGAACCAAGGGTCACTCAATTAAATTAGTAAGCAGCAGGTTTGAAACAAACAAAAGGAAATACTTCTTCACACAATGCACAGCCAACCTGTGGAACTTGTTGCCAGGGAATGCTGTGAAAGTGAAATGTATAAAATGGTTGAAAAAAGAATTAGGTAAGTTCATGAAGGATAGTTTCATCAATTGATATTAGCCAAGATGGTCAGGGATGCGACTCCATGCTCTGGGTGTCCCTAAGACTCTGAGTGCCAGGTGCTGGGACTGGACAACAGGGATGGACCACTTGATTATTGCTCTGTTCTTTTAATTTCCTTTGAAGTATCTGGAACAGGCCACTGTTGGAAGACAGGATACTGGGTTAAATAGACTATTGGTCTATATGGCCATTCTTATGTTCTAGTGTACTATTACTGTATTATAAAAGTCTTTTCTGAAAGCCCATGCCAGACTGGTGATTAATATTATTGGGAATTCAATATATTAACACTGCATAAGGAATTATGAATACTCATTAATATTATACTTTACAGTCTGTAACCCAAACAAAGGGAGAAACAGGAGGTAATGTCACAGCTATATCTACCCGTTTCGGAAGAAATTAAACAATATGTGAGCAAAAACAACGGAAGCCCCATTTACAAAGAAATCAGCAGGGGGATGGGAAGCCTCCAGAAAGAGAAAAAAACAGCAGGAGGTCATTCTGCCTCTTGAAGCAAATTCACTGAACTTGGGAAGTATAAGCAAAGGCGGAAGCTATCCTTGGCATTCATCACTAGACAGCCACGAGGGAACAAAACTCTGGCAAGCTGAGAAAGATGGATCCTTCAAGAAAGATGCGGGTGTTTGAAGTCTTTGGGAACTGAACATAGGTGAGAACCCTACTTAGGTGATGATCCTTCAGCTAGGAAGACAAGGGAAGATCCTGATTGATGGAAAGTCAGCCATGACTGGGAAGAAGGGAAGACTGTGGGGAGAAACCATCTTGGACAAAGCCTGTATCTCGCTAGATTAAGTTTTAGACTTACAGATGTGTGTTTTCATTCTTATTTGCTTGTAACCATTTATACTTCTGTTACTTTTATTTAGCATCACTTAACAATATGATATGGGTTAATAAACTTGTTTTATTTTTTTACTATAAACCAACTCAGTGCTGGAAGGGTATATTTACCCTGGTTAAGTTACTAAGTCGTGATGTGCTTTTGTGCTTTTAGAGGAATAAACACACCTAACTGTCCAAGACAGGGCTGGACATTACAGAGCACACAGTTTTGGGAAAATTCAGGGGAGTGCATTTGGGTCACTCTGCAAGTAGTAACCAAGACTGGTGGAAGCTGGAGGCAGGGGGAAAAGGGGGAGGTCAGAGTTGCATGGCTGGCTGCACAGAACTCAGCCACTCAGGGTGTGATCTGTATGCTTGTTGCTGATTGTGAACATCCCAGACTGGGAGCTACAGTAACAAAGCATTGTGAAGTACTCGGGGTTACAGGGTAAGAGGTGACAACCCTTACTGGTTTGGACTGCCCCCAAATACATTTAATTGCTTAAACATCAGAGTGATAAGGTGCCTTGGAAAAAAATGTAATATACCCAAAATGATGAAGATGATACAGATTATTACCACAGGGATGTACCTTTAGTTTTTAGTACATGGATTTAAGATTAAGCAATTTTTGGAGAACCAAATTTAATGTTAGGGCTGTAAAATTTGATAAAGAAAGGTGAAATGTTCCATTTGTTCTGCTTACTAACCCCAAACCAATCCAAAGTTCACTGAAAGATTTACTGAAATTCATAAATTCCTCCAGAAAAAATGGAGCCAAGTTTGCTGGAATCTGGGCCAAGTCTCAGACAAACCTGGATCTAGTTTTACTCCAGTGCCTAAGGATTCATGTGATGAACTCTGAGTTGCAACAGGTCCATTGTATAGCACAGTCAACAAAACAGCTCAGCCAAGATCCCATGAAGATGTTTTGGTCCCATTATTGTACAATGTTGGGTGAAGGGGCAAACGGTTTATTTCCTAGAAGATATCTTGGGGAGAGAGAGAGTTTACATTTATTGCTAGTTGGGAGTTTTCTGATGAAAAACCTTTTGTTATTGTCAGAAAATGCTGATTCATCAAAACTGAAACTTCATGTGAAAGTTTTTGTCATTCTGACAAAATGGTTTAATAAAAAAAATTCTGAAAAAGTTTCAGAATTCTTGCAATGTTTTATTTCTAAACATAAAAAGTTTCTTTACATGATAGAAACAATGTTTTGTTTTGAAATTTAAGCTAATTATATTGAAAACATAAAAATGGTTGACATGTAAACAAAACATTTTGAAATTATCAAAATGAAATATTTTAATTGACCTCAAATCATTGTTTTAGGTTCACAAAAATTTGAGATTTAGATTTTTTTGTCCCAATTCAGGATAGCAATTTTTTTCACCATCTTGAAAATTTCTCACCAAGCTTTCCTGAAGTATTGAAGATGGAGGCAGCTGACATCAGGACTGCAGAGTTAGTGGGAGCGAAGAGCTCACCAGTAACAGTAGGCTACTGTACCTCCAAAAACATCAAAAAGTAAGGGGATGTCATTACAGGAATGTTGAAACTGTATGGAAAACTAGACAAACTAGGTGAAAATTGGCAAGTTTTGCTGAGCTTCAGTTTTAATTTTTTGTTCGGTTTCTTGGTTCAAATCTGAAACTAAATGCAATTGAACCAGAAAAAAGTTGAAAACCCCTGAAAAGTAAACCCATCAACTTTCACAAAGCACTATTTAGACTCTATTTAAGAGTCTATTCACATGTAGGGTACCATAGCCATATTATACCCATCGTAAACACTCTTAAAGGTGAAGTAACATGATTTTAAAAATAATAAAGTTTAAAATTTTAAATCATTAGCAGAAAATGTGCAGACTTAATACACACAAATAAGCATCTTCTAGAAGTAAGACCATTTTTATGCTGCTCTGAAGTACCACCTGCAGAAGAGTATTTTTTCTGCACTTAGATATTTGTACATCAACTTCTAAGGGAAACCCAGAACCCTGAACTCAGGTTGTGTCAGGCAAAAAGCCTGACATCTCACAGATAACTTTCATTTGCTAACTAGGTTACAAGGTGGTGTGTGAGTGAAGTGGCACAATTGAGCTGGGATGCTCAGATATAGTTATGATGCGTGCACTGGAAATGCCCAAGATAGAAAGGCAGAGAGAGTACAACAGAGAAATCTGTAGCAGCTGCAGCTCTTTGCAATAAGGAAGTGACAGAGTTAATGCATTGCCTTTAGTTTTTATTTTTCTAATCTACTGAATTGGACACCACAAAATTCAGAGTATAAAATATGGCTTTAGGTAAATATGATTCTATCATAAATATAATATGTGAGAAGAGGATTGTTAATATAACTTCTTAAAATAATTCAAAGGATTTAATTTACAGCATAATGAAATTCGGTATATTCTATTTAGTTGCTCTGAACTGCCTCCTCAGCCCCTTAAACTTCACAGCCTGCATCTGACAGTTTCTTTTCATAGGAATTATGTAACAGAAATGAGAGAGCTCATTTTGCCCACTTCCAAAACCATTTAAAATGTTGTGGGTTTGCAAGTTTGACTCAAATTCAAATCTTTTGCCGTTGTGTTTCCCTTAGGAAAGGCTACAAAAAAAGGAGCAGAGGGGGAAAAGAGAATTCTAATCAAAAGACAAATACAGTATATGTGTCATGTATAGAAATCCACTTGTCCCAAGACAGAAAAATATTTTTAATCAAACTGCGTTAGAAAAGAAAGTATACATGCTTTAACATTACAAGGAGAAAGCATTGTTTATTAACTCAAATTAGTTTTTCAAATAGAAGACAAAGGATGAAATTTTCCAAAGCACTTAAGTGATTTGGGAGCTTAAATGTCAATGAAAATCAATGGAAGTTATACTCCTAAATCTCTTTTGAAAATAAGATTTAGGCTTCTAATTCTGAGAGGCTAACAACATCTCAAACTCCATTGAGCTTTAGCTACCCATTCCTGCTCTGTGAAGTAGGAAATTAAGTGCTTTGGGGGTTTATATACTCACTGTGTACCAACAATTCTAATTTAAATCAGTGAGAAAAGTAGTATGCAATTTGTAAGATCATTTTGTTTTAAAAAAATCCTTTGATGAACACAATACAGGAGTGACTATACCGATTGCACTGATTTTCACATCTGAACAATTCACATCTTGAGAAAATATTTCTCATCTGTATGGACTGCTGGTTTTAGGCTTTCTGAAGTTTTGATTTAAAAAGCATGGTTGCTGAGTTCCATTATTTTAGAATAGTAATTCAAAAACAGCCCTCTTCTTGACTGAAATCTCTCATCTTGTTATACTGCATATATGTATACACACCAAACCCCTACATGTTTAAAGATCAGTAGTGACATCACAAGTACAGACGAAAAAAGCAAAATAAAGCCATCAGTCTCTCCTCCTTACTCCCTACTATGTGCTGACTATTTGGTGGTTATAAAAGCTCTCATAACATTGTGAGATTCAATGAAGTAAAATCAGAAGCATATGGTAAATCTGAACTTTGTATGCCCCTCATTAAGGCTTTGATGTGGATGAATATTTAGTTGATTATGCATTGTTTTCCATGAGTATTATTTTCTTGACAACAAAACATTCCATAAGAACTATAAATTGACACAAATTAAACTTTAAATACATCTATAGCCATTTAAAAATAAATCCATTTTGCTGATGGCATCATTGAATTATTTTATGTAAAAATAGATACTAATCACTTTACAGCACATAACATTGGCCTGCCTTGTAAATAGCATACCTATTTATAATGTATTCAATCCTGCAATCCTTTCTAGATGAAACTCCAATTGACTTCAATGGATGTTTTGTTTAAGTTTGAAAATTGCTTAAGGCCTTCATGATTTGAATGACCAGAATAAAACAGATACTGCCAGATGTACCACCCTCAAAGAGGGATTTACAGGGATAACATCACAATATCAGGCTGTGCTACCTACTTAACACTTCTGGAGAAACAACACCACACGCTTCTCCACTTCTGGAAAAGCAGCAACACCATACCTTTTTGAGACATAAGAAACATGAAAAGTCTACAGTACAATCAGGAAACAGGATGTACTACCATCTCCTTCATGATAAAGTCAGAGCTCATCCCTGCTATCTGAAGACCCAGCCAGGACTGTCCACCCAGATAAACACTGCTAACTTCTAGAAATTCTGACAAAACAACATTATGTAGCTGAGAACCCAAGATGTAGAAGAGCTAGTGAGACATAACCTCACTACCATCAGCATGACAGCCCCACACTAACCCCATAGAGCACCTACATTCTCAAACAACCTATGACAGGAAAAGCATGAAGAATGGATACTCAAATGCTGATAGCAAAAAATAAAATAAAATAAAATAAAATAAAATAAAATAAAATAAAACCACACACAAGCAGATTCTGGAAAACTCTAGCACAAGAAATTCCAAAAGCGTACACTCTAGTTATAGTGGAAGCTGTTGCTCTCTAGACACAGAATTCTCTTCCTATGCTGGTATACCAGGGGCCAAAGATCTTTACACATCTGGCCTCAGGCCATTACCCTAGCCTCATTAATATCCCTGTGTAAGACTGACTTCTACTGCAGCGTCTATAAGAAATGTGTCAAGGGCACTTGTTCATTATTATTCATAATTTAATGTTGTTTTCTCCACCTTACTAGGCACAAACCTTTCCTGAGTAACTGCACAATCTTTTGTCTGTAACCCTACTCATTCCTTCCCCCAAATCCTGCCTAATCTTTTGTTCCCATTCCCCACCCCGCAATGTTTTGCAACATCTAAAATTACATGACAAGCTCTTTGGGACAGGGATAAGGTCTTATTTGTAGTGTGAGGCACATGGAATATGTCTGGGTGCTGCAAAATTTAAAACAACCCCCAAAATAAATTAATAATGCTATCTGGTTTAAACACCTACTCTCTCAATTTTTCACTTTAAAAATTCCATCTGATGATCTGTCACTTCAAAATTCACCCTTGTTTGCTTTTCTGAATCTGTGTCTGTAGAAAGAAAAGGAGTACTTGTGGCACCTTAGAGACTAACAAATTTATTAGAGCATAAGCTTTCGTGAGCTACAACTCACTTCATTGGATGCATTTGGTGGAAAAAACAGAGGGGAGATTTATATACACACACAGAGAACATGAAACAATGGGTTTATCATACACACTGTAAGGAGAGTGATCACTTAAGATAAGCCATCACCAGCAGCAGGGGGGGGGAAAGGAGGAAAACCTTTCATGGTGACAAGCAAGGTAGGCTATTTCCAGCAGTTAACAAGAATATCTGAGGAACAATGGGGGGTGGGGTGGGAGGGAGAAATAACATGGGGAAATAGTTTTACTTTGTGTAATGACTCATCCATTCCCAGTCTCTATTCAAGCCTAAGTGCTCTAATAAATTTGTTAGTCTCTAAGGTGCCACAAGTACTCCTTTTCTTTTTGCGAATACAGACTAACACGGCTGCTACTCTGAAATGTGTCTGTAGACTATCTGTTGCAGTGCCTGTGAATTTCATATGCATTTACAGTCTATTTCATAGCACATCTTTTTATACACCTTGCCAACTGTAACAATTTGGCTTGCACAGCACAAGTCTGACACCTGATTACCACTATATCAACAGTAGTCCATAGCAGACAGCATCAACTGCTGCTCCTTTGTGCTTAACTGAAACTGCCATGTCGATTCTGAATCAAAGAGAAAGGCAGGAAAGACATCCGCTGAAAAGAAAGCAGGGCCCAGCATTTAGAGTTGTAACAGGAGAACAGCTAAGCAGCAGTGATTCTATCACTGAGTTCTGCTAAATGTTTCTTCTAGAGTCATCATTGAGAAATTCTTAACAGACTTGCTTACTTTCAACAAATACAATTTTTCCAGGGTTACAACCTTTTTTGCATTTGCTACAGTAAAATGCAGATGTAAATCTGCTTCTATTGCATTGGCTATAGCAACAGGACCTCCTGCAATCAAACTTATTCTTTATGTG